>NW_022719050.1:916701-923289 GCF_011630105.1 Anneissia japonica
CATATCTTCAACATCTCTTTTAAATTAGATTTAAAGCGATGAATAATTAAAAAAATTAGTAAATGATAACTTCAACCGTCTGCCTACTATTGTATAATTGTATTGACTAAATATTACCATGTAAAACATATGTCTTGGTAACTCATAATCTCACTTTTGTGATTTAGCAAATGTTGAAATCTCCTATGATTAATCTTCAAGCATCCGGTGATCTTGACTCCAATTCATTAGAGACATAATAAAGTGCTGAAATTGTTTCTTTTGCGTTTGCTCCTGTATGGATATAGACAGCGGTAATAAAATTGATATCTCTAGTGTTCTCGTCATCGCTGTTTTACTCATCATTCACATGTGTATTCATCAATTCTTATCATTTCTTGAGTCAGGATTTTAAACAAAATTCTGTGAAGCACATTATGTCTCTTTCTGTAGATTTAGAGGCAATCTGTACTTACTTTGAGCTCATTAGGTTTGTTTCTTAGACTTCGATCTTCTGTTATTATGTACAGTAATAGTGTTTGAAACTTTTGTTAATGCTTGTTCTATATTTTTTTCGTTTCTTTACGTTTATGGGGTTTCCTTTGTATAGTATTTCCTTGTATTTGATATCCAGTTGGTTTTGCAAAAGTAAGCTTGGCTTGTGCTAAGCGTCGACAAAAGGCTCAGCAGCTCTGGTAGGCTGTATATCAAATTCGAGGCAACCATTTCACCTTGCAATTTGCGAAATACCAATTGAATCACAGATTACCACACAACTCAAAAACACGACATTTATGGAACATCAATCACAGAATATATATTAAAACTTACTGATAATTTAAACTCTTAAACGACAGTGCTCCACCAAATGTGTAGTCTTATCTTACTTAGTATCATTCAGCTTTTTCACCTTAGAGTCACTCTGTGTTGTTCTATTTGCTAGACTTAATTTTAAAACTAAATATCTAGGTTTGTCAGTTCGGCGAATATAATATAATATATCACCTTTGAACTCGCTGTCCTCAGCCGGAAATTGTCAGACACCTTGTAAATTTAATATTGACGACCAGACCAAAATGGCAGATAGATATAACTTCTAGAAATATTTCAACATTAATTTTTGGAGTCAGCATCTTTGACACATTCAGAAGCACTCCAAAAATACAAACGTTATTTTACACAGCCCACTCACAAACCTTACTTAAATCTCACATTAATATCGTAACCACGTATTACGGGATTAAATGTTTTATTTTATTTCATCATAAATTATATTTAATAGGTTCAATTGGTTGAATTAACCTAGATACACAATCCTAACCTATACATTATTAGCTTGAGGTTTAACGTTATAGTCAAGCAAACTGTATTTCAATAAAAGTACATTTGGCTCTTTATCAGTCAGTGAAGAAAGAAAGCTTTTGACGACAAAGAAAAGGAAAAGAACAGGAAACTTAAGAAATATAATGAAAAGGAATAGATAAGGAAACATAAGAAAGAAAAATGAAAGAAAAGAAAAGGTCACATGAGAAAGAACAAGGAAAGAAAAATAATCTGAAAAGAGAAAGAAAGATAAGGAAACATAAGAAAGACAAAGAAAATGAAAAGAACAGGAAACTTAAGAAAGATAACGAAAAGGAATAAATAAAGAAACATAAGAAAGAAAAATGAAAGAAAAGAAATGGTCACATGATAAAGAACAAGAAAAGAAAGATAAGGTCACATGAGAAAGAAATAGAGAGAAAAAATAAGGAAACATAAGAAAGACAAGGATAAGAAAGAAAAGGAGACATTAGAAAGTCAAGGAAATGTAAAGATAAGAATACATCAGAAAGAAAAAGGAAAGGTAAGTAATTGGTAACATAAGAAAGATAAGGAAAAAATAATAAAAGGGAACATAAGATGCAATGGAAATAAATGTAAAATATACCAGAAAAAAACTGACAAGGTAATATCTGATAAAAAAAGAATAGTTTGTATAACTGCTAAGTGAGTAGGCAAGAAATAGAAAGGATGGTATTACTTTGACAAAGGTAGGTAATAAAATTCACAAACAAAACATGTTTACACTTTGTTGTTTCTGATTTCTGTTTGTTCTCTACCTGTTGTTTGACACTGCCCTTGAGCACCAATTTTGGTGGTGACGTTTGCGCTTTTAAAATCGTTATTATTATTATTATTATTATTATTATTATTATTATTATTATTATGTTTTAAATTTAAATAAAGATAAATTGGGCACAAACATTATTATTTGAACTTTGATGTTAAAGCCAATTAAAACAAACGGGGAAATGCATACTGAAATGTATTACCTATTGGCCTTTATAGTGCATTACACAAGTAATTTAAATATTGTACATTTAAAGTTATTTTACGTAAAGTGAGATCATTATATCGGTGGTATTAAACAACAAAATAATATTTATATTGTATAATATCATATAATTTTTAAGGCATCATGTAATTGGCTTTTCGCTGTTATGATTTGAAATAAAATAAAATAAATAAAAGCTTATTCGATTATGTTTCAATTGAAACCAGACATAATAGCCTCAGGTACACTAACAATACATTATTTGTTTCAGAATAAATAATATGCATAGGTTATGTCCTATTATGATGATGATGATGATGATTATTATTATTATTATTATTATTATTATTATTATTATTATTACGGCCCAAGTTCAAACAAAAATTTTAGAGAATACGAAACTAAAAGTAATGGATTAAGAATCAGAATGGACCTTTCTCTGCCTTTGTTGGACAACACGTGCTTGGTAGACACGCGCGTATTCATGGCCCTGTTCTGATTGGACAGTTGTTAAATTGACACTTTGGAAAGGTCAGTTGAAATAATGATAAAAGTCAAATAATTGAGTCTTAGGTAATTGATCTCAAAGCTTCAGAGCAGCTACATAGAAAGAACAATCTCTACAACCTTTATCGTAATCGATGGATGGAATAGAAGATGTGTGCGAGTGCAAGCTGCAGACAGTGTAGTAAAATTATATTGGAAATTTAGTGAGGGAATAAATGTTATGGAGTGACTTGTATAACAACAAAAAATAAGTTTATTCGCAAATGAATAGGTAACCAATGGAGACGATGTCGAGTTGTGGATATGCTCAAAGTAGAACTATGGATATGGCTGCTACATTTAACTGATTTTTTTTTTTGGCAGTTTTCATGGCAAGCCATAAAGAAGACAATTGAAATAATCCAGTCGACTAAGGCACGGACAACTGTGGTACCTACTGCTTTGCAAGTATTGAAGATGTGTTTCTCCATTGACAGTCATTGGTCAAGCGAGACATCGATATTGCGTACTTACTCACCTATAGATGATGAAATTAAAGTATTGCCAACTCTGTGTTTTAGAAGGACAGTTACGTCTGAACAGTCACGAACAAGATCACCAGTAAAAAGATCAGAAAAAATCCAATAACAGTTAAGCAGTCGAAGTCGCTCCTGCAAGCATCAAGACCAGCATACAATAACAATGTTAACAAAGCGGTACTCCCAACTCTGACGAAGGACCAAGAAGCAAACTTCCAACTTCCAGAAAATAAGACATGGACAAGATTGTATCTGCTGGAGGTGGACGGGTGTACATTGAAGTGAAACAGTAACCAGATAAGAAAAATTGTAAGCCACATCTGACAGGAATAGTAATCAGCTACCTACAGACAGGCGACTGTGCACATCCCGCCCAGTGAACTACCGTGCTACCAATCACATTCTAACTAGCAAGGAGGAAAGAAAATCCCAGATGTACATAAAACTAATACTTAAGAAGTATGATGCTAATGTAGATATACAATGAACAGAAAACACAGTCCTTAAAAAGCATGACTTTACCCAACTGATCCTGAAGCTAATGTGTTCATGCTTACCGAAGTTAATTTCTGTGTGTTTTCACATTCTATATGCTCTGCTCCGATAGTTCCAAACGCCGAGATCAGTTATAATAATAAAATTTATGTCAACATTATTTTTAATAGAACAATAAGAACTATAAATATGATTTATAGCAATTGGTTACTAAATGACTCTCATGATTATCGATTTAAAATTTATTCGTGACGTAACCAAAGCCCGCTATAAATGTCAGTAAACGTACGTACACGTTTGATAGGTGAAATTCTGGCGAGTTTTAATTGTAATTTGCCCGAGGTAACTTCGTCGTCACCAAGCGACAATGCTGGTGGTTTTCACAAACCGGTCAACGACGTAGGTGTATTAACTAGCTATTTAATCACATACGTACAATCATTGTCAGAATATGAAAGATGGTTGAAGTCAAAGATTTACGACCGATTCAAACGTTTTTCTCCCGGGCTACACGCATGCGCGGCAAAATTTTGAACTTAACCTACTTAGGGAATTATCTCAGAATTTATTTATTCTGAGAAGGGAGATAATACTGAACAGCATAATTACATATCGAGCAAAAATATAAAAAACCAACAGATAGTTTATGAACTAGTGACAGTATATCCTAATTCCAATAAATTGAAGTACTGGCAAGGGTATGAAACAGCGACAATAGTTCCGAAATGTGATTTTAATAGATTTAAGATCAAACTGACATTACACATAGTCTAGTTCTATGAAATGGTCAAGAAAATTTAGTAAAATATAATATATGATATAATATATTACGATATAATATAACATGATTGCTATGACAGGATATATATGGTTTATGACGTGACATGATATCAAATGTTTTGATATATGATGTGATAATAATAATAATTTTGGATTTGGATTTATTCGGTGTAAACACCAAGGATAGCCCACGAAAGTCTAGAAGAAGACTTATTTCCAGTGGGGTCCTTCTGGTGGTGATTGCGCAGTACACCGGGAGACAATCCCCTACTCTTTTCCGAAGAGTGTACTGCGTTCTTTAACGTGCACATGGGCCATTAATGCACACGGGACCAACGGCTTAAACGTCTCATCCGAAAGACGGTGCCTTATTGTAACTTGTATTTCAGCCCTCCAGCAGAAACACAAGGAAAGGCAGCGATGGGAACTGAACCGGGGACCTAGAGATCTCCACGATTCAGCACACACACATTGGCTACCACCAGTTTAGCCGACTGAGCTAAGCTGCTCTCATAATATGATATGATATGTCATGATGTATGTTACTGTATGACATAATGATGCAATATGACATATATTATATCAAGATATATGACATAATATTATATAAATGGTATGATATATCAAAGTGTATAATATAAAATGATATGACATTATTATGATATAGAATGGTATAATATAATGTTATATTATAATGATTCAGTGTCACTTCACTTTATTTGTCAGTACAAAGTACAAATTTTCCAGTGAAATTGTATAAATATAATAAAAAGGCATATAACATGATTATATGATATATGACATGACATATCATATGATAGGCTATGATACATTTTATGATTAGATATATCTTCTTTTAAAGCAATACTTATGGGCCCTCGTACATGGGCTTTCACGGTATGATATGATATAAATTAATTTAGACATATGATTTAATAGTTCTTTTTTATAATGATATAATATGATTATGATACGATACAAAACAATAAAATAAGATGCGTAGTGTATATCATAACCATACATAATTTTGACTTCCGGAAATAAAATAGATAATGAATTATAATATTAATGATCTAATTTAAATGAAATGAAGTTGTGGTAGTGATTTGAATTTAGAACAAAATCAATGAATTCAGTCTTAGATGTGTTTAACTAAACCATCTATTTCAGAATGTAAATTATAAAATTTTGTTTTGATTTTCAATTGGTGTATTAGCATTTGGTTTGTTAAATGGAGCAAAGATTTGGATGTCGTCTGCGTAAAGTGAAACTTAAATCCGAAAGATTGGAAGATATTCCCTAAAGGCAAAATTCAAAAAATAGGAATATAAACGATCCAAGCACACTCCCTTGCGGTACACTGTAGCGCAATGATGTGTGTTTGGAAGCAGAAAAAAAACTTGAAGAAATTGAAAACCAACTGAAAAAATATCAGTAAATCCAAATTGAAAAAAAAAGAAACTGTGAATGGGCAATGGCCTATTGTTTTGCATAGTCACACCTACACATAAGATACAGATATTTTTTGGTTTTAAAAAATAAAAATCTCATTTGACATTTTACATCAGCCTCAATTTGTTCTTATTTTGTTCTCAATTTTTAAGCAAATTCAACCTCAGTGTTCTTATAAAAAAAAGTGTATTATTTTACAGTCACAAGGACATGAATCGATTTCAAGTTTGATATATTTGGTCTTTACGCTCAGCATTGCATCTGATCCTCATACATGTGCCAACGACCTTCACATGCATTTCCTTTTTACTTCTTGACACTTGATAGGTTAATCCTCGTGTAGCTTCTTTCTGAAGCTATACTAGGATGAGTAACGTAAAGTGAGGTCGACAGTCCGGTACATAACCAGGGAACAGTGAAGACATAACAAATAACAGACAGATAAAGACAAGACCACAAAACAAAAACTTGGGTAATACAGTCTACATGCCTTGTTGTCATAATTTTTTGTTTCAATATATATATATATATATATATATA
>NW_022719050.1:924362-987005 GCF_011630105.1 Anneissia japonica
GATTCGAATTATCAACAAGCCAAGTGGTCCAGCTGATTTGCAACAGGAGACCTAGATTCAAATGAATTTTGGGGCGATTACAGATTGAGAGATTTTTCTACACTCGCCGATTTCTCTTCCTTAACCGTTTACAGTTTATATCTCCAGTATGTACACATACATAAACCATGCAAAAATAGATTAGTATAAAATCAATTCAAAGTGACAATTGAGGTGTGCCAATGCCATTCTAAAACCATTCTGTTTGGAAACACATGCTTACCTATAGATTGAAAGATTAACTATGTGACATAGTAGAGAAAAATTAATAGCTTTGGTGTGAAACCATCAGTACCAGGAGACATGCTATTTTTAAAAGATTTAAGAACAGTGGCCACCTCGGTATGCTGTATCCAAAGGGTAACAAAATTATGACTTGGCTGATAGGTTTGGCAGAATTCTTTAAATGATTTGTTAGTTCGGAGAATATTTTTGGAAAGGTTCCAATAAAGTATTTGTTAAATGCACTTTATTTTTTTTTTTTTTTCTGGTAAACGAATGTCGGTAAATAAGTAGAAGATAAAGATTGTTTGTTTATTATTTTGTGATAACTGAGGCTGATTTCCATCTTTAAGATGGTAACATCAGGCCTACTATAAAGATTTTACATGGATCTTTATGTCTGTTTATGGATATAAGTAGAGGCTGGTTGACTTAAAAATAGCTATGATCGTACTACGGGCAGCGTCTCTCTTCTCCAGGAAAAAAAAGTTATTAGCCGCTTTTTTGGCCACTACCATAATAAGGAGCAATATGCATAGCACGCGGGCAGTATTGTTTTTTTCTGGACGTTTGAGTAGACACTTGGTGGCGCTGCAGCTTGGGCGATTACCAATAAAAATACCATGAATATATTAGAACTTTCAGGTAACTCATTCCCAATGGGCATGTGATATGCAAGTCTTGTACTTTAGCAATTGGTTTCTGCCTTCGTTACCGCAACAATAATTTAATCGCTAGAAACCTCATCATGTTTAAACTAATTTTGCGTATAGACGTACTGATAAAAATTTATGAAGTTTATTCAATTCAACATGCTTCAAACTATTGATTTCAGACAACCAATTAAAAACCAATACCTTATAATTTGGTACCAAAATATAGGAATCATATATTTCCATACCTAGTTTGCATGCTAATATGATAAAGTAAAATACATTCGGTCGTATTATAAAGATCGTTTTCCATTGGAATAAACAGAACATGCATGTTTTGAACAATTTTAACATTAGCACAACTCTCTCTGACAAGTGGGTGCTAAGATATGGTAACCATATATTTTTGTCTCTAATTTGTATATTTACAGTATTTATAATTGGTGGTTGTTTATTTCATTCTGAATTCTTTATCACACCAAAGAAATTAAAGTGAATAAAAATGCACTGTCCATGGAATAACATAAGGCCCCAACCTAATGATCATTATTAAATAATTACGTCATCCTGACCTGAGCATGCCAATTACATGGTTATTATATACATTGGATATGATAATGATATTCTCATTACCAAATAATGGCTCCGTCATACGTAACAATAATGTTAATAATAATAATAATAAAATAATAATAATAATAATAATAATAATAATAATAATAATATTAATAATAATATAATGATAATGATAATAATAATAAATAAATAGGCCTATTATTATTTATATATGTTGAAGCTTGCGGTACACTACGTAGGTGCTGAAAAGAACTGTTGTAGTTGAGAAAGTCTTGAAGTTTCGATTGAGTTGCTTCAATCGTCTTCAGGAGACTATTATTATTATCATTATATTATCATTATTATTATTATTATTATTATTATTATTATTATTATTATTATTATTATTTATCAGTAGTAGTATCAGTATCAGTATTTTAGTATTATTATTAGTAGTAATAGTAGTATAAGTAGGCCTATTAGTGTTTAATTCTTTTCTACGATGGTGTACTATTCTGCTAATGTTATTACGATATTCCTTTCGAGATCTAATTTTCCAAACTTTTTTTATCTCAACACTAATTATGTGATAGAAAATAATACACGAAAAAGATATTCAGAGCATTTGTGTGCCATAGAATCTGTGATTATAAGATCTAAATTGTTCAATGATGCAAAGTCTATGTATATCCAATATAACGCCTTGTTTTACTTGATCTACATAAATTGCCTAATCATGTTTTGCTTCATTTATTCAAAGTATGGGGCTTAAGGATGTCTTGTTTAACTTATTATTTACATTCATCCTAGATTTTCAAGCAGTCAATTTATTAAGAATTTCGGCATCTTCAAAGACTTTGATATCTTTGAAACATAATACCAGGCTCAACTATACCATTCCAAAGGTTCAGAAAAATTATAATCAAATTTTGCTTAGATTTGAAAATATTTTATGATAACATTAGATGTTGGTCATAAATATCTATATCTATTTGTGAATATTCACTAAATATTTATTGTTTTGTCATAATTGAAACTAAACTATAGTTGAAAGATTCCTCAGCATTTTTTTTTAATAGAGAAGGGACCTCTAGATACCGAAAGTGGCACTCTCAGACTACACTCCAACCCCTTTCAACCTCGGCAACAGGCAAAAAATATCTAATAATTGTGAAAAGAAATTAAGATGACTAAAACTACTGAGCTTTTAGAGGAGAGCCCCAACGACAAGAGATGGAACAGCACCTCGTATTTTCGTCGGTGTAACACACGTCACTTCATTTTTTTTCCTTTATTTTGAATATTGATGTTATTACGTGTTCACTGATTGTATGAGGTGGTCGTGTCTTCAGCGAATAAATGTTTTTTTTTTTGTTTTTTTTCGGTATGTTACCCGATTGCATAGAGATGGGGCACACGTAGGGGAAGTATACGAGTTATTTTTTGAGAATGTTAAACAATAGTCGGAAAAATCTTCAGCGAAATGTTTTTTTTTCAGACAAATGATACTGTGTGCCCTTAGCATTAGATAAAACAGACACTCTTGTTTACTTGTCGGAGAACGTTAATTGTTTGTCGGGGAAATCGTCAACGAAAAGCTTAGGACTGGTGAGACACGAGTAAAGTACAAATTTTTTTCAACCAAGTAGGAATTGTCTTGAGCCAATTACGAGTCCTCAGGAGATTTTTGAGTTTATTACATAAGCTTACAACGAGCTTCATGAGTTTGTAATGTGCTAGACACGAATCAGATACGAGTATTGTAAGGTCGACGTTTTAAAACTCGTACTAAAAATTGAGATATTAAGATCAGGACTCGTGGGTAACACAATCAACTCGTAAAATTCGTATCTAACTCGAAGCAAGTCGGATAAACTTGTGTAAACTTGTTGGTACATTGTACTAACCGCTTAACCAACTCGGCGGAATTCTTAGTTAATACTGAAAACTAATAGTCAATTAAAGAAAAAAAACTTAGTTCGTAACAAAGCAGTTGCTTCTAAAATTTGTTTGCTGCGCGGTTTTAGTGCAATACAAGGTATACATTGCCAAAATAATAGGATAATAGGACACAAAAGTAAGCCTACATATTCTTCATTTTCGCAGATTAGACATAGGCGTACCTTAATTATATGGTTGCGAACTGAGTGAGAACAAGTTCGTACACCCTAATGGAACTTTCCTAGAATGCACCATAGCCCAGTCGGTTAAATTGGCGTTGGTAACTGTCAGTGTGTGCGCTTCACATACACTTGGGTTCCTGGTTCAATCGTATCCGTTGCTCCCCTTTCAGCTGCATGATGAAATGTATAAAAAGCAAATGTTCGAAGTTTTGAAGCCAAGTAATGGTTGTTATCTATTGTTTTTGTTGATTTCATTTGAAAATAATTCTAAAAATAGTGGGTTAGTAAAGTATTTTGATCATTACTTTGAATCACTTTTTCATTTAGAATTTTTGATACCTCTTTCATTAAATCAAGCGTTTCAAATCCCCATTTCTTCCATATGCATTTAAAATTAGTTGTTCTCTCAAACACGATCCATCTTCCACAACTTTTTCATCTGTAGGCCTACTGCTGTCTTTGAGACACATTATTCTACACATTTAATTTTATGTCATTGTGCAGTGGCGGATTTAGAGATGCATAAGGGGCGTAGGCCCCTCTATATTTTTGTAAAAAAATGTTTTGTAAAGCTTATCAGAAAATTACTATGCTGAATATTAAAAATCAATCAAATATCAACTTAAATTAATGAAAATGCTGGAGGTTTAGGGTAGAATCTCCCCTTGCACCCCTGACTCAGTTCGGACATTCACGTCCTCTCTTTCTTACCGGGCTGGATCCGCCCCTAATTGTGATTGTATATAACTGAATTTTGCAATTGTTTCTTGTGGATAGCGAATTATAGCCCATTGATGGACCTTTAGACAACTAACTGTAACACTTGAAAAACATGAATTAAGTGTTGAAATGCCAGTATCAATTATATAGCTCTCCAACTTTTCTGAGAGACGTTTAAGCCACTGGTAGCTGTGTGCAATATGCCCAAGAGCACGTTAAACCGCGCAAAACACTTTTCTGAAAAAAATATTGGTATTGGGTGTACTTGTAGGAACGGAACTGTCTTCGGTGTATTACTCAATTCATCACCAGAAGTACCACACTGGAAATACGACTTCATACATTCCTGGGTTATCCTTTTTTGCTCAGGTTACTTTGAAATTACAACCATTCTGAAATCGAATAAATAAAAGCAGTGGCCTAATTACTTTTATTATAAGCCTAATGTTTTGCAGCAAATTACAAAAACATGTAGTGCTTGGAGACGAAAATTGAAGACCAAAGCAATGTGTATCCAGCTAATTGTTAATTATTTCCAAACTTAATTCATATAGCGTGTGATTATGTAAAATCTGCGCTGATGGTCGGTGGAGCGTAGTCAATAAATCTGATAATCACCCGATCATCGTATTTTTTTCCCAGCTAGATATTTCTCTCTACAATTATCTATAAGGCCTGGAGAAATAGGATTTTTTTTAGCAATCAAGGTACGATCAGGATAGGTTTATAGACGAAAATACATGGCCATATGAAATCCAGGGTGACATAACATTAAAGTGTAATTTTGAATGGAGATGAATAATATATTTTAAGCGTAATGATATGGCTGATGAGTCGTAAAATAATGATTGCAACCCATTTGATGCGACATGGCTTTATAGGCGTATTAGGAATTAAAGAATAATGAAAAAATGATACTTATAGTTTATTATTATTAGGCCATTCTGTATGGACAATATGGGAACTATATGTGTTGGTAAAATAACAAAATCAATGTCTGAAATGTTAGTATATGCAGCTTCTTTCCGAATTTGTGTTTGCCACACAGTCCCATAGTATGCAATAAACAAGAAGGTTTATATCGTAGTAGTTTGGACGTCATTTTTTAAAGATTAAGCCTAGTCCATACCTCTGGTATCTCCAACACTTCATTGTACTTCCTCCACTAATGAAGATTTACGTTAAAATGACACCCATTTGTGAGATCAATTAAATAATATTTAATAATAAATTAATATAATTATAAGCAAATAACCTGTTGAAAATCATGCATAGGGCCTAGGCCTATATGTAGTGCTTGGAGACGAGGTGACCGTAGCACTATCCAGCTAATAAGTTAATGCTTTCCAAACTCGATTTATCTGAGTTCTATTATCTGAAATCTGCTGTGGTCGGTGGAGCGTAGTCAGTAAATTAGATGATTATTGGCTTGAACCATCGCTCTTCGTTTTGAGATAGAACTTTCTCTTCAAATGTATCTGTAAGGCTTGATCAGATTATATTTTTGCTATAGTCCATTTGAAATCCAGGATAACTACCCCTCTACCCTCTTATTTTACAGAATGGAAATAAAACTTAACTTTTAAGTGTAATGATATATTAAAGTCGTAAAATAATGATTGTAACGGGTTCGTTGACTGTTTGGTAAGTAATGTAACCAGAGCAGCCATTTTATGAACCAAGCGCACTTGATTTCCTCCAGTGCCTCTATTGTGTTACTAAAAAGAGAAATGAGTGTGTATTAATTCCAACTTAGGCAGAAGCAATTCATTATGGTCCAACTTTTGAGTTTTACACTTGAAAATAAAAATATTGATCTGGACGACTTCGCCCGGCGAATTTGAAAGTTTGTAGATCGTATGCTAATCCGGTTTACGCTCTCGCCGGATTTGTTTTGAAAGGATGACGGTATAAATATCTCCATGCTCCAGGCTATGGGTTAACGCTTATATTGAATGTATAGAACGCTGGAAATACATAAGTCTGACTTTGCTACGCCATAAATTACTAATATATATATATATTTATTTTTTGTTATGGGGCCTGCTAATACATAAAGCCCATGCATATCAGTGTGCCCACAACCCGGCAGCAGGTAGAGAGAAAGGTAAAATTATAGGAAATTACATAGGAAAGCAGAGATGATCTCCGGATTATTTTACGAGACATACGGAAGCTACATGATTGAAAATTCCGATATGAAATGATTATAGGCGTAATAGGCGTTTATAAGTAATGAAACATTTATAACTTTGCTATTGGCATGGTTAAGGTATAGAGAAGAGCCCGACAAAGTGACGGCTGGACATTGCCTTTCCTCCATGCGCTACAAGAGATCCTGGTTGTGATTAAACATTATGAAAAAAATTAATATGTAAGCCTAGATAATGTTAAATTCTGTTAATTGCCTTGTCTATATATATATATATATATATATATATATATATATATATATACTGTATATATATTCATATATATTTGTTTATATATAATTATAGGCCTACAATTTATGCCACTTTTATATTAAGGACGAATTGCTCAACTCTGGTTCTAGATCGGCTGTTAACATACGTGACATCTTAACTTTATTTTTTATCATATATCAAATAAAACTCGGGAACAAGGTATAAAATTGCCAAATTTTATTAATGAAGTTGACAAAAATGTTTCCTCCCATAGACCTAAATGTTGATGTAAAGTATAAAATCCAAGTGAAACAATTTAAACTTATATACGGACGTAAGACAATTGAACACAGACATATGACGTGAGGCAAGGCTCAGAGAGTAGGCCTAAAACATAATGAAACGATAGTCTTAGGGGCGCATGAAGAAACAAGCATCAAATAAACATATTTAAAAAAATAGAACCTAGCGTTCCAACTCAGTGGTACTGCTGTATGTAACATGCTGAAAACAAAATATTGAGCAATAAAGAATCTAATACATTATTATTATTATTATTATTATTATTATTATTATTATTATTATTATTATTATTATTATTATTATTAATATTATTATTATTATTATTATTATTATTATTATATTATATATATATCATATATTTAAACTAAAATAAGAGGTTTAACAGTAGGTTTGATTAGGCATTTTATTATTATTTAGTTTCGTGCTACATGTACATGGTGCAACACTCTTCAAATAATATTACATATATATATATATATATATATATATAGACAGTATATATATATATATATATAACCATAAAAGAAAGATATCAGCAAAATTATGGCATCAGATAGAGCAAAATAATGGCATCAATAATTTAACACGTGAAAGAGATCTACATAAAAATGCATTTCAATAAGAACATGAAGTACCGTGGGAAAATGGTGGCAACAATATTAATTATAAAAAATTAAAAAAAAAATATATATATATATATATATAAAATATATAATAAATCAGGGGTCCCAAGTCTCCCAGAAGTTGTGGGAGTCTCCCAGAAATCGGTACGGCTTTCCGCACTCCCACAAGCAAGCAAGAATCTCCCGGAAGCTAACCCATCTCCCTCAAATTTATAATAAGTTTGCATGTTTACTACTTTATTATCAATTATCTCAAGGAAGTCAGTGCCGATGGGAATCTCACCATGCGCAGCAAACAATAAAATCAAATATTTTTAGAAAGCTCATTTAACGAGATCTTCCGGAATAGAATTCTTCCAACTTAGACCCCTGTAATAAATAAATGATTAAAGTAAGACATAATACCTGTAATACCAGATGATAACAAAATAATAGTGTGCAATGCCGTAGCCAGGATTTTTAAACAGTGCGGGAAAATGTCAGGGTGGTCCCACTTTACGCGTAAATTCAAATATTTGGACACATTTTCCTACAAGTTTACCCATTTTACGTAAAAATATTTAAAAACTTGGACCCCTTTTCTTAACAGTTAACCCATTTTACGTAAAAAAATGAGAAATCAACTTTTTCAAAAAATGGACTCATTTGGTGCATAAAACAGAATAATTTAGACCCATTTTTTAAAAGGTGGGCCCATTCTTTCAGGACCACAACAATTGTGCGGGACTGTCCCAGCTGTCCCAATAGGTGGCTACGGCATTGATAGTATGAAATTTAAATCTTAAAAGCATTAAAAGGTACACTAAGTTCAGAAGGAGCAATGGTGCTTAAAGCCCTGTCCCAGACTACCACATTTTATTGGACCAAAACAAGTGATATGCCTAAATATGGTCGCATCATGGCTATATATGGCTATACAAGAGTTTCTTTTTTGTCACAGAAAATTTAATAGTGTGGAAAGAGCTTTATTCAAAAATCAATTTCTGTTACAGAAGTATGAGAGCCTTGAAATAGAGCAAAACCGGTAATCTTTATATCGTCCTGGGGGCGGTGTGGGTGGTTTAATTATACATGAAGACATCATAACCATAATGATTTTGAAGTAGGCCTAGTCTTGCCATGCTATTATTATGATTGTATTTTAATGTTTAACGTTTTCCATAAATTTTCTATTTTGTTATTTTCATCAATATTTTGCTTTTTTACTTGTTTTGATATCAAATACATTAAGATATCATAACAATGATGATTGCCATGCTGTTTTTATTGTGTTTTAATATTTAACGTTTTGTATATATTTTCTTACTTTTATCAATATGTTGCTTTTTTCACGTTTTTTATGATATCAATTTTTATATAATTATTATATCTGAAAATTGTAAATCACATGTAATTCAGTTTTATTTCTGCAATATGTGAGTTTTTTTTTTATTGAATTGAAATTGAATAAAAAGACCAATAGTATTTTATGCAGTACACACATTGTTCAACCTTTCATAAACCATAATGATGAAAATACAATATTAATGTGTTTTAAATTTGTGTTAGACGTTTTTAACTGTAATTATAGTATAAGTTGTTTGGTTTTTATTGCGAATTTCTTTCACTTGGTTGCATATCGTGGATGGTAGCTTCTTATTTACCATGTTTACTTCGATATTTAAAAATGTTTTCACGGTAAGGGACGAATTAATATGCGACCAACTGAAATTCAAAATCCCACAGGTGTAAGCTGATCTCTTAAAGCTATATAGAATAAAATGAATACACGTAGGCCTAAGTGATAACATTGAGCGATGGATGTGCATTATGTACTATCGAATTGGTTAATTTATGTAGAGTGTAACACATTTTACTAAATTGAGAAATATACCCATATTCTAAGGATTGAATGCCGAAAGGCTTTCGTTTTACAATTGATGAAATGTACTGATATTGTAGTTCATGTCATTTATACGCATTATAAGATTCTAAACTCGTTTAAGTAGACTAAGCCGCTTAAAATTCCCATTCGCAGCTTAATCTCTTGGTTCTTTGGGCAAAAATGAGTTAAGAATAGTGTTTAAAATATTTCTTGGTAGAAAGATTTCGAATGCACGTTTTATAAATGTTGATGATCTGCGAATAGGTCTATAATTTAAGGTCATTAACAGGTCTGATAATTCACAGGTACTTTGAAGTTCAAGTGCCTGCGTTTTGCCGAAAAAGTAATACTAAGCCTAGGCTTGATTCGATTTTTAATGTTATTATTAGACGTAGAAACATTCGACACGATGTGTTCCCGTTGCTGATATTGACACCCACAAAATCCAATCTTTCTTTCTTTTTGTTTTTATTAATTAATATAAACTTCGTAAAGGTGATTTTAAACGTCATCGACTAGAAGCACAAATATTATGTAATTTTAGCGTCACTCTAGATAGTTAAAAGTATTAAGGTCGAAACAACTATCTCTAAGTGATACTGTACTGTAATAGTTGTGTGCAATTTGCCAAAATTGAGGTTTATGATATTGACTTCAAGGGGGCAGAAGATAGGCGTTGTCTAGGGAAGCGGTTAGGTAGGTTAAGGAGAGTGACAGAAGCGTGATTTCTAACTATACATGACCTAATCGTTAGCATAAAGGGAGAAGGTGCATTGGATAAATTCAGTGAGGCCAACTTTGTTGCCAACTAATGGTGGGGTGGGATGAAGATAGAACGCCACTGAAGAATAATTAGTGTTTGGCTATTTGGCTTCGCAGCTAAATACTATTGTCAGTCTTAATATTACATGGAGTAGTCTTGAATCAAACATCAAACGTTATAACCCGCGGTACTCCGTAATTAAGACTGCACTATGCTGAGACGATAAGAGGAAATTGAATCTGGGGAGAAGTTTATATGGATAGAGGAACAATTGCTTACTTTCAGACAGATGCGATAGACATAAAAGTAGACAGAAACGTGGAACATAGCGTATACTTGTGCAAAGCGTTTAACTACACAATTACACAAACTATCAAGGTTTTCAGATTTAGTATTAGAGAGTTAGGATGATGGGGGCATCAATCATATTATATTCACCGGTAGAGAGTGGTTTGTTCATAATATAATGAGTTTCTAGTAAACGAATAGGCAATGTTATAAAATTGGTAAAAACTTGTGATGAAACGAGAGGCAATCATAATGGCCTGAAACAACCTTCGAAGGAAAGCAAATTTTAATTTAATAGGCTTAATTGTTTATGTTTATTTATTCGTTTGAACATAATTCCTTTGTATCTGTTTCACTCGCAAGTGTGGAGCGTTCAGCTTAACGAAGCTAAACTATAAAACTACATAGAAAAAATCATGAGTTAAAAAACATTAACATTCATTATAGAAGGAAAACATTTAAAATTCTATTAGGGTCAGTACAGTATCAATCAAAATGTATGGAGTACTTGCTGTAAATTATGGACACTCTCGTAATCATAAAGCAAATGTACACACATAAGCACATGTTTGCAATGTAAACAAAATCATTCGAATAAAGTTGTAAGTTTGATTTACATGTATATAAAAGAATAATAACACCTTACGGCAACTAAAAAAATTGTCTACAGCATACATATGTTCGAATTGGTTTTATTATTATATATATTATTATCACTACTGTATTATATTATTATTATTATTATTATTATTATTATTTCTATTATTATTATTATTATTATTATTATTATTATTATTATTATTATTATTATTATTATTATTATTATTATTACTCACTGTTTGTGCCAGTTATGGGCCTATCTTTATATTTTATTGTAGGCCCCTATTAAGAAAGAAGATTCATCCGCATTTACTTTTTACCATCCCTACTATAATGTCAGTCAATTTACAATTATTAATATTATTATTATTAGTAGTAGTAGTAGTAATAGTAGCAGTATTGCAGCAGCAGTATAAGTAGTTGTAATAGTACAACTAAACGCAATAAAAAGTAGCATTAAACACTCAACAACCTTAGCAGTAATCATTTCTTAGAATTGGATTTATGATTTTGTAATGAGACTTGACTGTTAATTTACGAGATATAATAAAATATACATATAAATCTGATACATCTTGAATAGTAACCATGGGGAAAACGTAATTATTACAGTAAAGCAAGATTAGCAAATTTATGGAAAGAACTGCTTAAGTCTATTCTCCATTGCATGATCATTCACAAAGTGCAACGTCTTCCGCTCCTTCAGTCAGGTGTTAGCGACAGACGATTTTCACCCCATTTTGCTGACAGCGCAGGACTTTTTCTTCGACTAAAAACATCTCCACTCCCTAAGCCTCGCAATGAGACTTCACTGATAAGGAATCACATTATTTCATTTATTTTATGAGGGCCCATGAAAATCAGCCGATTTTCTATGATACGCTGGAATGGTTACCCTCTATATAGTTTTTTTTTTTTTTAAAGAAAAGGTTTTATACCCGGTTTGTTACCATCTACTGTGTTTGTGTAGTAAACGCCGCTAAAACTTACTCGTAGGCCTAGTAGTTGTTTATTAATTTATTCACATTTGATTTGAGTCGAAGAATCCAACGAACCTCCGAACAGCGTCTTTCCTTAATGGATTTATATTTAACCTATGATGATGATATTTGATAGAATGGCCTATAGATTTAAAAACAGGAAAAAATTTTAGGTTATCGCTGACAGATTTCTTGTGATTATTGATTCTCAAACGGAGTGTCCCTGCGTCACCTACACAGTTACCTATTGCATGTAACATGACAACATTGGAGGCGTGAATAGTGATGTTGGTACCTGGAGATTTGAACATTAAAATGAAAGTGCGTAGTAGGCATTGCTGTTACAACTGCGATGTTACCATGAATTTGATTAGCTAAGGGCAATTTAGTGGGAGGGTTCTAAACCAATTTGTAGTAATGCGTAAACGGAAAGAGACATCTGCGAGTAAAAAGGAAAAAAAATCCAGTAACCTGAGGTATTAATCAACTGGGTAATTGGGGAATTTCTTTGAATTTCAAATCAAATTGGAGAAATTGAGTTTACACTCTATGTATGCGGGCAAAAGACTAGTAGGTCTACTTGACGCACACGCATGCAACATAGATAAATGTTATGTTATGTATAAAGAATGATACACGTAAAGAGATACAATCTAAACGCCCTTGTGGTAATCCTTTGTATGAAATGATCAAATTTCTGAACGGTAAAGATGTGAAATGCGCAAATTTGAAAGACGCTCAAAACAAAATCTGAGCCCGAGCGTCTAGCTGTATTTAAAAAATTCAAGAAACATAACGGGAGGCTTTTTTGGCACTTTTGGAAATGTTTGCCTCACGGAGTCATCATTGATGTTCTCCTTTAGAGATTAAACAAAAATGTACAAAATGACTAGAATATGTGAAGTATAAAATCGTGACACTGAAGAAGTTGATTGCAAAGGAAATAATAAATTAAAGCTAATAGGTAATGAGAAGCTTATGAAGACAATTTAGGCCCTTGTGTCAAACCCTGTCAAAAGCTTTTAAGATGTCAAGAGAAACCGAACTAGACTAATCGTGAGGAAAGCTTTGTTAATAACCTTTAAGGAGTAAAGCATGCCAGTAGTAAACTGATAGTGACGAGCATCTGAGAAGTTGTGTGCACTCAAAACCGAGCTTAATATGACCAGACTTTCAAAGACCTTTCTATAAATCACACGTAAAAGACTGATAGGCCGATTTCCAAGATCGGATGTTGTCAGAACCCTTAGATATACACAGATACAACAAAAGCAACTTTTCAATCTGATTCGACTAAGCATAACATTTTGACAAACTCTGCGAAAAATATAACACACTTCCATGGTATTATATACTTAAAAACAACACAGTGATGTATTTATTTGTATTATGTATGTAAAATGTTCTTCACCAACAGTATGAATTTTCATTTTTTGGTCAATAAAGTTGATTTCATTTCATTTCGTTTCGATTTGATAAACAAAGTTATAACTTAAATTAATCTTACTATATATCTTACTATATATCTCGAATAGGTTTTATCCTGTGCACATTAATATCTTAAATCCCGTTGTACATACTATCTCCAGTTCGCTGTTCATTGAACTAGGTTACATAAACAGGTACTTGATTTCATTTTCTTCAAGTACGCCTATGTAGGCCTACGTTTCTATTTTTCTGGTTATTTTTTTTTAATAATACCCCTCGTACGATCCTATCGCAAACTATTCAAAGATTTTCGTTATTGAAAAGGATTTTTACTGGGTCATGTGCAAAAAGAACTGTTTTACTTGTTACCTTCGAAGCCGATAAAGACATTTTTACACAGCCTCAAACGAGGTATATACAGGTCTATTAATAATCTTGAGTACCTCTGACACGGCAAACAATCCAAGTAACGGATCGAACCACACCTATCGGCGATTATAGTGGCAATAATGTATAAATACTCACTCGATAGATTATACGATTGGCTAGCCTACATTACGTCATGCTTAAGCTTCATTTCTGAAATTTCTTTCATTCGCTGAAAATTTAATATGTGGTTTGCTTAATCTAGGCCTACCTCCTTCGTTCATTACTCTAGCCGGGGTCGCAATGTAGTTCTAGGGTGGGGGATGGTTGGAAAATACCTAGGCCTACATTTTTTCTCTTGAGAAAGAGTAGAAAATTGTGATGATACTTTGATTAACTGCTTATGAGCCACCACATTTAATGACTCGTTAAAAACTATCCGCTTTTTATACACCTCCGGGCCTCAGCTTGCCTTTAGATATATCAAGATGAGAACTGTTCTAAGCACGCTTTGAACTGTATGTTTCTGATATGTGCGGTTTTAGATTTATAGTACAACGCCGATAGCTTTTTTTTTTCGTTGAACATCAACAGTAAGAACACTAGAGAATTAACTGTAGAAAGATTAAAGAGTACTTTCAATGTGTCAATTCCAAAAGAATTTTCACAACTTTTAAGAATAATGTTGGTTTCTTTTTCAGAAAGCGTTTAGCAATCCTCTGAAAATAATGACGAGGGTCTGGTTCTGGCCAGTATGCGCTTATAAAATCACTTGCTTAGTTAGCGATTGGCGAAGTTAATGGCATTTCGCGTCAAAATCCAATTACCTGTTTAAAATAGGCCTAATTAATAATGCATTGTTCGCGTAGACATTTATTTTAATGGTAATATTTTTTGGAAAAAAAATGTAAATAGATATACATAAATTGTTTTAATATGTGTCTCATTGAAGTAAATATATTATCGATCGAGACCATCCACCTGTCCCGGCCACTGGCCCTCCGTTCTTCCATCCATGCACCCGCCATCCACCCATCCACCTGTCTACCGTCAGTCTAGATACCTTAAAACAA
This sequence comes from Anneissia japonica, assembly GCF_011630105.1. Lineage (NCBI taxonomy): Eukaryota > Metazoa > Echinodermata > Crinoidea > Comatulida > Comatulidae > Anneissia > Anneissia japonica. Next base: position 939,368 of record NW_022719050.1, read on the forward strand.
TATTATAATTTAGTAGACCTAGGTTTATCTCACATGGCCAGCACTGCGTTATCTAATTTTAAAAAGTGTTGAAAAACGAATTGTGTATGATGCAAATGCTTGTCAATAGCAGTCACAAATACTTACTCTCAGTTCTTTATTTAAAGAAAACACAAGCAGACAAAAGCCTCACTAATGGATATTGCATTTCATTTTACTGCCAAATAAATCGAGTACAGTAGGTTTATGAAAAGATATGCGATTTAAATACCAATATGACAATACTATGACAGCGTTGTTGTTCAGACCATTATATTTATTCGAGTATCAGTGGGCATTATCCAAGTACAGATACACGTACACAAATCTCTTATACACATTTAGAATGAGATGAATCACTTGAATTGTACATGCCTACATTACTATCTAGAATGCTTTATCAGAATTAATAGTCGATTGTGTTTGGCTTATGGCCGTGGCATACTCTCCCTTATCATCTCAGAGATACAGCAGTCTATAAAACCTATAAACAAGACCCATCGCATTGCTTAACTTTTTTTGGTCTTTTGTGGGGTTGTCCCACTTTTATTTCTTCTCATTTCATCATTAAATAAATCTACAAATTTAATACGTATACACACATAAAATCACATATTTATGCGCCATACATTGTTTAAAGGATCAGTACATTGTACCGAGTGTTTAATATCTCTTGATATATTAACTATATTATGATAATTATCATAATATAGTTAAATTTATACCTCTATATTATATATATATTATATATATATATATATTCTCTTTTATTATTATGCACAACTAATCACAGTTCTACTAAATATAGGATAGATGATGTATGAAGTTTACTAAAGCCATTTGTCTGTTCTTGTATAATAATATCTTAATAAATATTATGCTTGATATATATATATATAATATATATATATATATATATATATATTAATAACAATTATGACATAAATAACGAGTCATGCTCGTGATAGTTCAACATGCAAATGTCATTCCATATCAATGATTACTAGAAAAGAAATCAATAAAGAGTAACATGGCTTATAATTATTATACCCATGGGTGGAGAGAGAGGGACAAAGATAAAGTGTCTTGCCCAAGGAAACAAGCGACCTACACAGCCAGAGTTTCGAACCGCCGACGACGAGGCTGAGTGTCCGAGCCTCGAACGCTGCGCAAAACGCTTCACACAATATACGCCATTTACATGATATGAATTATAACTCAGTGACCTATGTTTTTAATTAAAACATGACATTATCAAAGTAAGTTCACATCAAAAAATCTTTTCTTGAAATTAGAAAAGGGGTATAATGTAATAATGCAGGCTGATACTATATAAATTATAGTGATCTTATACTTAAAAGTTAACCAGAGATTATTACATACTGGCATGTGTAGCTCAGTTTTAAAATATTTATATTGTAAATAGAGTAGACAGCCATTGAATATGACTTATTTTTAAGTTTGCACTTACAACCCAGGAGAAGTTCTTTAAAAGAGCTATTACTGCTGTCTATTTTTTAAAAATATTATCTATATCTCTCCACAGTATATCGTTTCATTTGCATTCAAAGAACACGTCATCTTCTTCACTTACATCATATATGTTACATTTGTTACTAAGTGTATTTTTTATTTTCCATTTATATAATTGCGTGTTTGTGGAACAATTTCATTTAATAGTAAATTAATTGTAATTTTACCTTTTATTTTCCATTTTTTACTTTTCTTAACCAAACATCACTCCAATTTCTTTCTTCTATATTTCCCATTTACTTGTAGTTTGAAGTGGAATAATTGTTCTTATTCGAGTAAGCCACTTTTGTTTTCATATTAACTACCGGTACCGGTATATTGTTAACTATAATACACTCATCTGTGTTCACCTGTATATCATGGGTACAGTATTGTGAATTTTGGTCATATTTAACCTTTCTTTTTGAATAGATTCAGTTATTGAAACATATTCACGGAGCCAGTTTCTCTTATTCCATATTTTTCTAGGATATATGTACGTTCATTCAAACGATTAAATAAACAATATCATTTATCTTTATTAAATCCAGAGTTAATCCATTTTTTCTATATGAAATTGCCTTATGACTCCATAAGTTTCGTTTAACTACATCGTCATAAGTTTTAACTACATAATTAGGGAGTTTTCGCAAGCTCACGAAAACGATAACGAATACGGCTACGTCATTTAAACAACCCTTCATCTACAGTAGCGTATCTGTCACAATGTAGACAATTCATGCCTTTTGCATGAAGCAAGGATCATATTCAGCTCATACAACATATTGTCAAGAATGTTTGAGACATGAATGACGATAATGAAATGACGTATTCGTATTTGTTTTCGTAAGGTTGCGAAATCTCGTTTAGTTCAATGCAACACCTTATGACGGTAACGTACAATGAAGGTATATTATTAAAGATCGATAGAATCTCCATTTACACTTCTTCTGGTTACCTACCTGTATTATTATTATTACAGTCATACTTTAAAATATGAAATCGCTGTTTATATATCACAATAATTTAGGCCTATTAATCTCAATTAAAGACGACCAGAAACAAAAACGCCAACAAGTAGGCCCTACAACTCGATAAAACCAATGATAGCTTATAATATTATATGATATACAGTAATCAAATAGAAAAAATAGCTCATATTTCAAATGACAGAATAATTTTACAATTAATCATTTCAAATAGGGGCCTAGTGTATCCTTGGACTTTGCAGTGGTGACGCCGAGATTTACCCGACGGCCATCCAAAGGGGAGCGTAAGTGACTGTCTAGAACACTCGGATGGAGTCTAGGAGCATTTGAAAGGCTTATTTAATCAAATGTGTCAACATTACATAGTATTATAGCACTTAGGGTCAGCTCTTCCGGACAGAGATGCAGCTCTTCCCAAATGGATCCTAGCTTCTTGCCCCTCCACTGGCGTCACCTCTGCTCATATATAACAACCAAGACATACCAGGGGCGGGTTAAGCATTTTTTAAACGAGAGGACACAACAGTTTCAGAACAGGTAAGTGAGTAATTTTTTTTTAAATTTAGTGGCAAAACGGTGAGGGGGGGGGGCACGTTCCACCCGTACCCTTCCCCCACTGGATCACCCCCACTAGATCCGCCCCTGCATAATACATTGTGTAATAAAATGCTCAGAGGGGATTCAAACCTGCGACCTCTCGCTGTCAAGGCAAGCGTCATAACCATGAGACCACATAGGCTTCATGGTTGAACAGATTCAAATTTATATCCTTTATTCGAAACTGTAGTTACATTTCTTTGGGTTAACGTGTTACAGAACGTAAATATATTTGTTATTGTTCCGTAACACTTCAACCTCTGTAACATAAGCATGACATAATTATAAGATAAATAACAGTTACAGTCGTATTAAGGACAGGGCTTCAGCTAAAGGTGCCTTTAGCGGAGCTCGAACCTGCAACCTCACACTATCAGGGCAAGCGTCATAACGCTAGACCACAGAGACCAATTGGTTATACTAACCCAGATAGCTTCGTTGACCCAGATAGCTACAACTGACTTTAAAGCTCAGACATAGTGGAGATAGTTAAGCTATAGACTAGCTTGTAAGTCGCCGCTGAGAAAACATAGTCAATAACATTGTTCTTGCAGCTTAAATTTTTTTTTTCGAAGAGCTATATTTCACACGAGTAAAGCATCTGAAAAGGCCTATGTTTCTCTGTAGTCAACGGTGGCGGAATTCAGATTCAAAAAATTTAAACAGCCAGAAATAGAACTATTGCTTCCGGGCAGCACCAGTCTATCCTTATTATAAAGTGTATAAGCATGTTTGCATGTATTTGTATGTATACACATATATAACAATATATATTTTATATTTATACAAATATATAACAAAAATATACAAATTCCTACATGGAATACGGCGTTGCTGCGCAACATTGTGGTATAATGTAGGTACTCTAAACGTGTAGAACAGTGCTCCATTAAAGGAACAGTGATGCTAATAATCGTATCGACATAGCATCTTGGGAGCTTTGAAATAAGTGACTACACCAGTTATAAGGGAGCGGGACCTCCGGGCACCCCCAGGGTCTAAAAGCGGAGCCCCGGCGGGGTTCAGAGGCAGTGGCCTATCTAGCAGTCTGGTTGGGGGTTGGGGGTGGGGAGAGCGAAGGTGAATTGTGGGGCTCCAATTAAGGGGCGTTAACTCGCAAAATAAGGTGATTTTATGTGCGATCCAAGCAATTTTAAGCTGTTCTAAGACGATTTCATGGAGTGTTTGTTGACAATAATGGGTACAGTACATAAACAAAAATATTTTTAATAAAGCCACGTACAACTTGAGCACCCAAACTAGTACCGTAAATAATATTCAAAAATTTAGAGAAAGAGGGAACGAGGGAGGAGAGAGAGGAATGTAATCGATATGTTTGATATAATTGATGATGTTTCACGAATGACTCGATTATTATAAAATGGCAAACAGACTTAAAAGTACTGTAAGATATTACTATACTGTACCTCATAAATATTAATTAGGTAATAAAAATATTTCATTGGTCAATTCCACCCATGAACTAAGTTATACAAATATACATAATGCGTTCATGTATATATCATGTATGTACATACATCCATACTGAATTCCTACGCACGTCACAATTTTGATATAGCATTAATATCGCCTTGTCAGACTGTCAGAGATCTGGATACACCCTCTTCTGTGCATTCAAGCTGAATCTCAATAAGGAATAAGACAATGGTAATTACATCTATACATATATATATATATATATATATATGTATATATATATATATACATATGTGATACTACTATATGTTTCGACGTGTCACACGTAGCATAAGCATTGTTGCCTGATGATGACGTGTGAGACGTCGAAACATGTCGTTTATTAGTATCATTTATTTTTTATTAGATACATTACTACCTTCTTACTGTATAAAGGTACATGTTTATATAATTAATTATATATATATAATTATATATATTACTTAATATTAAATATAGAAATGTGGTTATACATTTTAACGTACAATTTTCAGGAATTTAACTACACAAATACGAATAGGTGGTGTCATTATAATGTCATATTTTTTTCTATTAGCATACGATACCAATTGTAATTATAAGTTATCTTAAAGTACCGGTACGTTGTACAGGCATCGTATGAATTAACAATACGTTGGATTGTAGTGAACGTGCAAATCAGAACACTGCAGATCCAAGCATACATATAATATTATAATATAGCATGGCTTAGCACGGGATCTTTATTTTAATCACATCTAGAACAGTATCCTTGTGATGCGTTTTACTTTCCGTTATTCAATAAATTACAATTTTTAATAATAGATGTATTTTATCTGTTTTAATTAAACGTCGAGTGCTAACCTTGATTTTGAAAGCTTGTTTTTTAGATTCGTGCACTTGCCATTTAAACTTTACAGCCAACATCATCTTCAATTCGTTCACCACACGGTCCTACAGCACGATTCGTCTCTTCAAGTTCCACTACGGTACGTTTAGTGTTGTCTGTCTGCGACGCAGCCCTGTAGCTACGTACACGTGTTCTAGACGACGCCAATACATTCACACAGTTCTGACGAGCTTGTCGGAATGCGTAAAACACGAAGAAAATATATGGATTGACGGCACTGTTGCTAACAGCTAAAATAGAAAACACACCGTAGATTTTTTGCTGCAAAGATGACTTTCTACTGGAATCTGTTGGTTTTGGCGGGTTTACGGCTACATAAAGTTCGGTAGCGAAATAGGGGAACCCACATAATATGAATACCATAATAATTGCACAAGTCATTTTTAGCGTGCGAACACGCGTTTTCTTTTTATACTGTGAATCGGGTAATGTGCTGTGTCGCGTATTCCATAGCTTAGCAACAATGCGCACGTACGCAAATGTGATGAAGGAGAATGGAATAAAGAAGGCGAACACAGTAGCATACACAATATATATAGTTTTCTCTGGAGCGTCCTTTCCAAATGTAGTGAGACACATCGGGACGCCACTGTGAATGGTTCTTTGGAATATGAATAGTTGGGGGGTTGCGAATATGCACGCTAAAGTCCATGCAATACAAATAAGTTTACCTGAATCCAGCGGCTTCTTTAGAGGACTGAAAAGTGAGTGGTATCGATCAACTGCAATGGCAGCTATCATATAATTCGAAGCCAATAAAGTAATCACCTGCACCAAGGTAAACACACGGCAGGCCCCGTCAGAAGCTAACCATCGTCGGTCTAGGGCTTCTCGGATCAACTCACCAAGCACACCGAACAATGCAACGCTAAGATCAGCCACAGCTAACGAAATTATGTAACTATGGAAGCGGACTCGCTTGTTTACGACCATCCAGGCAAGAAGAGCGGTATTGCCGGTAAATGCCAGGATAAAAATTACTCCTTCGGCGATCATACGAGATGGTTGATGGTAACTGGTCCATGGTGGTAGAGTAGTTGCCATGGTTCCATTATCTTGGAACTCTGTATCATTAAACATTTTCACAATTCGCGAGACTATATAATTTGATGGAAAAGGTACAAGTCGGCGTTTATTGGTATCAGAAAGATCGTCCTTTTCAGAGGCATTCAATTCAGTATAATAGACGCGTGCATTCTAAAAAAGGATAATTTGTGTAATAATTGTATTATATGTCAGCCAAGTCGACGCTGTCTCAATTCTCAAGATGGAATTTGAACAAAAACGTACAAGCCGTTCATTCTTGAATTAGCGTTCATTTCGCAGTGAATAGCTTGATGATGACGTAGTTTCTTCAACGGCTTCTCAAGCTGCTTGACTTGTTATACCACTTAGGATGGATGCTAACACGACTGAGCGAGGAACGAGTTTAGCAACTCTTATATTGCTTGACCACCAGAAATGCGACCTCAATCTCTCAATCAGTCGTCCGCACGTCATCGACAAAATCATGAACTAGCAACTCCCACAACACGTCTCCCGTGTCATTTCTCGAGATCTCTCCATATTAATTATGTAGGCCTACTTAACGAGTGGCCCTCTGCTGCCAAATGATGCGCGTGCACTATGTGTTATATTTAATGTTCAGCGCAAGCGCAAAACTTAAAGTGTGGCTCAACATCAAATACGGTATATTTGAGGGCTCGGAATGTTTATTTTTATTTTCCAACATGCATAGCAGGATTAATGTCGTTAAAAATAAATTATGACGTCAGTTAGTGATAGAGTCACTTAATATAGGCTGCTTCGTAAATGGTGCATTATGCTAAGACTGAACAATTGTCTGAGAATTAAAAATATGAACGCACGAGCAGTGGTTTTGCCTGATAGTGTGAAGCTGTATTTTGAATTGCATTCAAAGTCAGTTTGCGTTAACAATTCGGGCTGTAGGCTATGGTTGCGACTAATCAAATGTCAAAAGTGTCACCTTATTCACCTGGAAATACTCAGATACAAAACACCTCTTGGTTGCTATAGTCGTGTGCACGCCTAGCAAATTCATTGAAAAGTATTGTTCCATTTAAAATTCAATTTATTAGGTGTAAAATTATAAGAAACTTAACAAATATCAGTATAGTATACGTAATTTGTTGTGTCAACCTTTTAATTTATCAGGATAAAAAAGTATATGATTAAATTGATTAGTGATATTAAACTTTATGATGAAAATTTAAATATATAAAACTGAGATAAATGCGGAATTCCTCATCTTGAAGCCTTACGCGGCACGTGACGCGAGGCAGAACAGTAAGGTAGGGCTAAGCAGAGGGATCGACTTTATTATTAAAAAAAAAAACAAAAAAAAAAACAACAAATTGAAAAGAATAAAGAATACTTAGATACAATAATGTTTCTTTGCCCTGAAATAATAATAATTATATATCTCCCTCAATTGCTTTTGCAGATCTACCAAGTCTCACGCGTGAGAATCACGCATTCGAGGTCTATCTCACTTTCCCACGTTTAAGAGGGCGAAAATCTCAATGTAAATATAAACACATTATTTAAAGTATGTGTACACTATTTATTTATTTATTTATTTTGCTGATTTACAGGTATCTTACAATCATTCGCAAAAGAATGGAATGCATGAAATATGATTTAGGTCTACAGGTCTGTTAACAGACATGGGGAACATTTATTGTCATTCAGGTTTTTTTATTTTTTATTTAACTTTTTTTAGCTGATTTACAGATAGGCCTAGGACCTATTGTACAACAAAATTTATTCACTGAATAATAAAATGCATGAAATGCATGATTTAGGCCCTACAGGTATGTTAAGTGTCATGGGGAAAATTTGTTGTCATTCAGGTTTTTAATTTTAAGTTAATAACTAACTTAATGTATTAATTAAATACGGATTTTATTTTAAAACTCATAACAGACAGTGTGTATGCACGGACCCCTCGCAAGGCGGAGAAGTATTCGAAGCAAAAGTCTCACGCCTTAAAACTTGGAAATCTCTGGACTTGATAATTATGGTGTTTTGATTCAAGTTTAGTGGCTGTGGTTGTGTATGCGCCTAGACAGCTAAACAAATTACAATACAATTAAAACCAAATGCAATTTTCTAACAAATAGAGCATGGATAATAATGAATGTTAGGATCAATAATGGCCAAGGCTAATACACCTTATGGGTTCTCAACAAATATTCTGTATCTGTACAAATATAATAGTATTCAAATCAGATTTGCTGCGTAGAACGGTAAATTCAATATAAACACTTAGATGAATAGGCTTAACAGTGCTCGAATATCTTGTTATAATCGATAATCTTGTTATAATTTTTTTCAAACATACCGTAGTCCTCCAAAAAACAGCTTCTTTCCTTTGTATGGAAAATGCGTTGGCGGGATTCGAACCTGCAATCTCTTGGTATCAAGGTGACTACCCTATAATTATACCACGGAGGCCTATACGGTATACGCGTGCACGTGTGATGAGCGTTTCAGAAAGTTGTAATACTGTGTTGTAAATACGGTATTGAGCGCGCTATGACATTCGCATTGACAGTGAATGTACTGTAACTGATAAAGTAGTTTTTCGTTGCTATGTTCATACAATAATGTATCGATCATACAATTAAAAAAAAAGAAATGCTTACTATTAAGTAACATCTGATGGAGCCGAATATTGAACATAGATAGTATTGAACATCATCAATAATAATTTAAAAAAAATGAACAGTAATAATTAGAAAAGTGACGAGAATTAAACAATACAGCCTATATTAAAGAAAATACAGGTCATAGTCAAATCTAAATGCCACGAAACATAGTGCATACAAAAGAAATCAAATATTGACTCTGCAACACCTGCAAATGTAGTCGTCAGGTTCAAAATCAATCTACAATTATATCTTAATCATTGAAGAATTATTAGTGCACAGGTGCAGTCATGTGTACGTCAGGTAAACATAGAAGCTTAGGCTATACTCTCCTGTCTTCTTCACTTAAATTCTACATTACTTCAGTTCATGTTTCACACATTATTGTCAGGCTCATGTGACCTAGATGTAAATGTACTGATTTCATAGAACCGCCCATGCATAATACACCTGTGGAAATGATAACTAACATGTTAGCGTGTGAGGTAACTGCCAATATACACTTTTAAAATCATTGCCCGAAATAAGTATTCATAGAACTATGCCCATGTGTTTATTATGTGTCAGTGTTACCATCAGATCTATTCACGTCTATTGGTTTAATTACAACTCATTTCAAGTTCTGAAGTAGAGAAGCGAGAAATCTAGGTGTGCGTACCCTCATTCCCCCCCCCCCCCCCCCCCGAATCTGATAATAGGCTTGTTTACAAATTAATGAATCGTCAGAGCTAACTTCAGAATACGCAAGCTTATAATATATATCCTATGTTTGGCTCAAAGGCTTACATTTCATGATACTCGACTTTTCTTTAATGAAATATAGTCGAAATATATGGAGAAACCGTCCTGATGATTTGCGTTAAAGGCATCATCGCATTTGATTGATTATAGAACGTTGAAGCTGTTGCTAAAAGACGGAACATTTATCATATAAATGACGCAATTAGCATCGTTTCAAAACAGTAGAGATAGTTGTAGGGAATGCTTATACAGTTGGGTATTAACCAAAGGGACACCTGTAGATAAACAAGCACTTTACTGTTGCTATCTCATTAATCATTGTCTCTTCACGCTCGTGACAAATTAATCTTAAGAGGATGTACAAAGACAGTGTGAATGCATTGCATTGACATCACCACTTTGCACTCCAAGTCAAGGTAAATATTCCGATAACAGCATTATTGCAACCGTCTGATCAACAAATCCATTAACTAAAAGCAACAATAACAATAACAACAATAATGGTCATGAAGATAATGATGGTGATGGTGATGATAATGTCATAATGATACTGATGATGATGTGGGTGGTGATGGTGGCGGTGATGAAGTTGATAATGATGATTAGGTACCTTGACTATGATCATGATGATTGAAGCAAGTTATAATAATAATAATAATAATAATAATAATAATAATATTGATGATGATTATTATTATTACGATGATGGCATTGATAATGGTAATCGAATGGTAATAATAATGGTAATGGTAACGATATACGGACTAAGACTAACGACAAACGATAATTATAATGGTAATAATGTTCAATAAATTAATGAATATGATATTAATAATTAATTGAAAATAATAATAATAATAATAATAATAATAATAAATACAATTATAAAGGTAATTAAGATGATAATAATAATGTTGATGATAATGTGGGAGGTGGTGGTGATTAAGTTGATGGTGAAGTTGATAATAATTGCCGTGATTATGATCAGGATGATTGAAGCAATTGTGTACTGTATATATTTTTATATTATATATTTTTTATTATATCAGTCTTTCTTTCTTATCGAGTCACTACGTAGCTAGTGTGTATGATCTTGCTTACGTAGTGTGGTAGAAGGATTCGCAGGATGGATACCTGACATTGCCCGCTACGTAAACGCTCCTTCTGTGACCGGACAGGGGACTGGAGTACTGATTATATTTATAGTGTTGTTTTCGATTTTGACTGTTTGCTTTTTTTGTATCAACTCAAAGGGACAAATCTCGTATGTATATATGACTATAATAAATGAATCTTGAATTTTGAAAGTTATTATTAACAAACAGGTCTGTAAGTATTGGGTTAATTAGTAGCTGTATGAAAGGTCGATATATGTATTGTTTACTGTTGGATAATCATTCTAATCAGGTAATTGCTGTAAAAATTAACACATACAGGCTAATCGCCATTGGATTAACTAGATTTCATGCTGGTCTTACATCTTGTTACTTAGCATACACTATTATATGTTAACTTAGACAAAGGTAATTATTATTTACAAATGATGTACTAATTATTGTTTGTATTCATGTTTGATTCGGATATGAAATTAAATATTAGTATAGAAAATTACTGAAATTAATGAGTGATACAGTTATTTTACTTAAATTACTTTATACTAAAACTGTACGTTAGTGTATCAATACGACTGAATAGTGCATGTATAATAATGCCGCCAATATGTTCACGTATAACAACAAACAGTAGGTGATCACTAAGTAAATAAAAAAAAAAAGAAAATGACTTAGGCCTATCAGAACTACTTAAAAAGAATTATAGGCATAGTCTGACCAAGAGACACCTTAATCTTTGCAAGCATAAGGTGGGGAGAAATGGAGTGTAACAATCAATAACAGAAGATTAAAGTGGTGTGGACATTAAATTACTTTGATCCTAGGAAACAGACGATAGAAAGCCAGTAAGTGGATCAGGAAAACAGAGAAATTTAAAATAAATCTCGTAGAGTGCACAATGGTAACTACCTTTATATTGTATTGTTTTGAATCTGTATAGTTATATGTTTTCAGTTTGCGGCAGCTGTGCCAGCACTCATCTGGGTAATTGTCTTAAACATAGGCCTATTCAATTAATTAAGAGTAGACGATATTCCAATATAATATACGGTAATACATTTGGTGGACAGAAATTAAACTATCTTCCTCCACACTTTTCGCTGGAGGCCTAAATAGCCCATTCTACAGAACAAAGCGTTATTAAGACAAATCAAATCAAATCATTCTTTATTGCAACTTTCAAAAGGGGTTGAAATTTACAAAAGCAGAAAATCGTTCAAAGTTAAAAAAAAAATCAAGTACATTACATCAACATTGAAAATCAATTCAACAAAAAGGACCCACATCAGAAACAACAAGGAGAAACAACAAGTTCAGTGAGAAATAAGGTAAACAAAAATATTATTATTATTATTATTATTATTATTATTATTATTATTATTATTATTATTATTACTGTAGTGAGATTATTATAGTTATTTTAATTACTGATTTAAGAATGAGCAAAGCATTCGATTGTGCAGGGAGTTCTTACCAGCCTTTAAACAAACCAAAATTTAAGATACCTTTTTTGACCGTTAAGTTTTGACTTTTGGGAGGATGAACTTTTTTGGTTATCTCAGATGACAATTGGGAGGAGGAGCTTTAGGAAGGAGGTGGTGTAGTCAATGGGAAGGGTTCTTGAGTTTTTGGAAGTAATCCCTGCACAGTCAAGTTCAGACAGCACAAAAATTGCACATAATCACGGAGAAGAAAACAAAAATGGTTAAAATTAGAGGGAAACAACAATTTCCCAAGCCGCCAGTCAGGGCGCGCCCACTCCGCTTAAAGATGTACATCCTAATATATATAAAAATATTCTCTAAAACAGTTTTTTTTTTTTTTTTTTTTTTTTTTTCCTGGGCTTTTTTTTTTTTGCAGTGGGCCAAACTGATTTTTTTTTTTTAAAGAATCTCTATACCTATTCAATGAACTATAACATTATTGCTGTTGTTACAGTATGATAATTATTTCTTTATCATAGGAATATCGCAATTTTTTTATCCATATTATATCATATGAACAACAAAATTGACGCAACCTACAAACTGATGAACTATTAATAATACATTTTATCCATTTAATGTTTTATTTATATCAAAAATCCAGCATTATGACGCCTATTAAGCAATTTTGCTAACGGCGTTATAAACCACATTGGCATTGGCTATTAAATGTTACATGGTAAAGTAAAAGCTAATAGGTTGTTAACGGACGCTTATATTCGTCCTTGGGGTTTGTCAAACTCGTGACTTATGTTTTTGATAAGCACGCTCTTACGGATCAAACCCGGTGCAGTCTCTACAAAATAACATTTTAAACGTTCACATAGAGGGCGACAGACAATTATTTGTTCTAAAAGCAAATTTTCTATATAACGTTATATGAATGAACTAAACAAAATAATCAAGGAAAAAAAATTAGGAATATCTGTTTTTAATACTCAGATTGGAAATCTATTCTGCGCCGATGATGTCGTTTTGATTTGTCGAAGGGCACATGACCTTAAACAACTTTTAATTGCTGCTAGTGATTTTTCGAAACATTGAAAAGTAAAATGTATTAATCGTTGGCCAACGAGTCAGCCAGAAGTGGAAATTAGGACAAGACTATATAGATGAAATAGACGAATATTAATATTTGGGCACTATACTTTCCAGGCATAACAATGATAACGAACACATTAAAGAGGACATTTTTATTAACGGTTCAACTGAATTTAAATATCAATTACTTCTTGACAATCTTTATGATAGGCCTATTTACCAAAATGAACACATCTGTAGAATACCGTATGTGACTACCATTGCAAAATGTACTTAATTAAGAATTCAAGAATCCAAAAATAAAACTATTGACTGATAGTAGATTAAAAGTTCAATACATTTACATTTACTATCAGTCTGAAAATGCAATGATACTATTTGATAGTTGATCAATAAAAATGCACTATGTTCAAGTCTGTTAGTCTGAATCATCAGCTGCCCTGTATCGTGATCCAGCCGTTGTATGGGCCTTCTTATTTATTTCCATTCTGATGCAGACCACCTATCGGTGTATTTTTGTACTGGGATGGTAGGGGTTTTGAGATGGACCAGTACACCGGGGTAACCCCCTACTCGTCTCGAAAGATGTACTGGGTTCTTATAGTGCGCATAAGTCAATTCTGTGCACTGGGCCTACGGTTTATAGTCCTTATCCGAGACTTGCTCCACCTCCAGAGCCATTATATAAGCAAGCGTATTTGAATCAATGCAGAAATGAACAGGTGATTTGATACATTGAAGTCTGTTAGTCTGCAAATACAATACTAAATATTTGTTCAATTAAAGTTTATTAAAATTCCACATGTAAGCTAAGAAGCTTCGCTCGATGCTGCGAAGCTATGGACTTCGCAAATTATATATCCATACAGTGGTCCACTTATAACTGTCATGCAATATCATAGGCCTAAAAACAAATCATTTTTTTTTTGTTTGTATTTTTGTATTTTTTTTTTTTTTTTGTTAAATTTATTTTTATTTTTTTTATTTATTTAAATATAAATAATATAATAAATAATAATAATAATATAATAAAAATTTATCAAAATAAACAAGTTGCATAACATAAATAAATCACCTTCATTTATGTTTACTTTGAAAGAACACAGGTACCTTGCGATGCACAGAGCGGCTGATCATTGAGGCTGACACAGACTTGGAAATAGCGCATGCGCAAAAGATGGTCTCTAATGATGATTATGAATAATTCATAATCGAAAAATCAAGAGTTTATTTTAGATTGTACATGTTCTGTTATATATATATATATATATATATATATATATATATATATATTATTTGTTACCAAGAAGTTAAATGTTCTGTCATACCCTGAACCCGTTGTTTTAGAGAAATAAAGTCTATTGTCTATTGTCTATTGCTATGAGATTTTACCAAATTATCCTACGTTGAAAAAAATTGTGTCCGGGAAGCATAGAAAACAAGTTTAATACAGTTTCACTCTTGCTTCAGCATTTTCTATGAATTCCCTTGTTTTCGTTCGGTGATTTTGAGTTTATCACTTCCAAGGCCTCTTTAACGGATCGGTTTAAGTGCATATTCATTATCTTCGTAGGTATCTGAGTTGTCTTTATCTTTACTGTCATCACCAACAAATGATTTAATTGAGTTTTATGCGTAGAATCGGGGCCAATCTAGACCCTCAACCTCCAAATTATTATCCTCCGAGTCTGAAAGTAGAGGTAAGTTTAACACTGATGTATGGTTACAAAGTAAGTTTATTGTTAATTTTAATGTTTTTGTATTATATACGGTATCATTTTATCTTATTAATAAACTATTGATAAAGACATAGGTCTATAATTGTCAAATCATGCAAAATAAAATAACATTAATAATAAAAATTATTATTGGCCTATAATTACTATCATTATTACTATTATGCCTATTATTATCACTATTAATATTATTATTGTTACTATTATTGTTATTATTATTATTAATTGTATTATTATTATTATTGCAATAATCAATAACTTTTTCATTGTCTGAAAAATATCCAATAAAAAGCTACCGTACCGGTATATTGCAGCTAATGAAAGTAATAATAATATAAGGGAATAATATAAGGGCCTAGGCTGAATAGTAATGATGATAATAATAATAATAATAATAATAATAATAATAATAATAATAATAATAATAATAATAATAATGTTATCTATAGGCCTATAAGAATGATGATGATAATAATGATGATAATAATAATAATAATAAATTACATTTATAAAGCGCTTTTTTGTTACGGTATGTTTTTTGTATGGTAGTGTAAACTGTTGACACAATTCTAGTTGATCGAGTAGAGTTTATCTGTTTTGTAATTATGCCAAGTAATCGTATCAAAAATCCATGCAATTAAATTATATTTACAATTGAAACACTCCAGCCAGAGCAATACATTTAAATTTATAATTAAAGCAACACTAAGGACTAAGTTTCAGTCACATTTTATCGAGACACGTGACAATTTGCAATTATTGTCATTACATATACCTCTGTGAAAATGTACGCAGATGTTTAAAACGGAATGTGTTGAATTTAAAGTCAAATGTCAATGTACGTTAGAGTTGTAATTATTGAGCATAGAGTTCAAGACGATAATTTCGACGATCGACACATTGGCGCCAACACAACGAAATTTTACCTTTTCTTGCGGAGAGTAAAGTACGTGCTTAGAGTGCAATTATTTCACGAGTGTGTATTGCTATCATGTCTCAATCTAAATGCAAGCAGAGGCGCGTCAACGATGCTTTATTTTATATCCAATCACATGATAAGATTTCCTGGATGACGCATTGGATGATACGGTACATATTTTTTCAGAAATTACTTTTTACTTGTTCACTTCGTGTAAATCATCGAGTTAACAACTATAAAACGGGATCATTGTTGTCGGTACAAACTGATTAACATTGAGTGAATGTCGGTACTCGTTTAAATTGTAAAATCAATAAACATAGTTGTAATAAAAAGGTCATACGATCGTTTTAACACTCAAATTTAAGATCAAATATATAATGTGTTAACTATTGTCAATTAGGACTACGTTTTGTTGTAATAAAACGTACACATTGACCTAAAGCACCTTCTTAATTGCCCGTAATACCAATAAGTATAACGCCATCAATTTAATTTGTGCACCCAGTTAAAGGTTCTTGTATGTGTATTGCTATTTATAATTCTCATTAATCTAAAAGTGACGTTTGAAATGATGATATACATTGAGTGGTTATATACTGCGCCCCAGGGTATCCAAAAATATCCGGTGATGACGTCATTAAAGTTATTGGACCAATCACATAGCCGCATTTTGTATAATCTTTTTTCCATTCCACTAGTTTATATAACAAGGAATATATATATATATATATATATATATACACTAAATATATATATACTATATATACTAAATATATATGCTATATATATATATATGTACTATATTATATTATTATTATTATTATTATTGAATAATTATTATATATTCAATCTTACCTGCACCTGCTCATCAGCTTAGACACTATCAGCTTGGACACTATCAGTTTGGACTCTATCTCGACAACAGTAGCGACAACTCTAGTAACAACAGTAGCAACAGCAACAACTAATGATACAACGATAGATAGGATAGTAGAAACAAATGACAATAGTAATCCCGACGATAAGTACAAGAACCGCGATAATTGCTTCTCTAAAAAATACCACACATAATATAATCAACATAACATAAGGGCAACATGGCGCCTTTATCTATTATTATATTTGCTTGTGATATTTAAATTGGTGAATTTAATCACAATGATCAACAAGAATGCTGTACATGAATAATTATATCAGACTAATTAATGATTGTTTTCGAATTTCCTTTTACTTTATTAAATTTTAAATATGATTTCTTTTTTTATTAGTCTTTGGCTACATTTTTATAAATACATAACATTTTCATTGAAGAATTTCATCGAGTCTTGTTGATATGGTATAGATGTAGATTTCTTTAAAATTAGACCACAAGCAAAAACTAATATATGCTTTTCTGTTGACGGTTCGGCTTGAAAATTAAACCTTGTTGAGTTAAGCATATTTGGTGCATATGCTTTTAGTATCTACAAAAATACTGTAAAAAGTTGTTGTACATCAACTTCATCATCTTCATCATTATGATCATCAACGTCAATATCAATGACAATTATCACCATAATCGAACCTGCAATTTTAAAATAATTGTATGTTCTATCTTCATAGTAGGCCTACTTAGCATTCGACAAACTTTGAGGCATAGATTGTGTAATCTCATCTCATCAGTTGTTTAGAATTACCTGATACCAGATGAATCGTCAGTACTTTGAAGTACATTGCGAGGCCAATATATGGAGTTCGTCTGATTGGAGCAGCAAGTTCGGTTATATTGTTCTCCGCAACAGTATGGACCTGCAATAGGGTCGGAGCAATTTAGAGTTGGTCTGTAATTGCCATAGCGATCATAATATTCTTCACAAAGTTCACTTGATGATAAAAGTGAAAAAAACGTAATTGTTATTAGCGTTATTAATATTTTTAAAAGAATTAATTATTATTTTGAAACGTTGATACCTGTGATAAATATAATACAAACAATAATATAATAATAATATCTTACATTCTGTAATTTAGGTAAAAAGTTGAGTAGCTTTAGTTATCTACTCATGGAAAATGACACTCTTATATAGTAAATTTCATAATCATCACATCTTAATAATGTGTGATGTACCATAGAAAATGAAACTTTAAACTTTACCTACTTCAAAGCCGTGAGTCCACACCCATCTCAGCCCCACAATGGATGGGGCTGAGGCGTGAAAATGTGGGTAATAGTACCTCTAAAGAAATGACACTCTTATATAGTATAATTCATCATCATCACAACCTGGGTCATTTATGCAGTTCTTTTCAACAATTTTCTGGAATCTTCTTGACTTATGAAATCCCGCCGAAAAGTGAGGGGGACCAACCCTCTTAAAATATGTGGGGGACGTGTCCCCCTGTCCCCATGATCTGCGCCCATGTCCTCCTCGCATTTGGTGCTGATTGGAATCAAGATGCAGATTTAGAACGTTATTTATATTTTTATACGTTATTTATTTTTCAGTCGCGACTGACAGAGCGAACTGGAGGATCGTTCGACCGAGTCGTTTGGCCAGGCCAGACCGAGTCGAGCAAATCGACCATGTGTCAAATTTTGGCCGCCGGACTGGAAATCGTCCGGACGGCGTGCAAGCCTGATTGATGGACTTATGATGCTTTGGCGGATGGAGTGGAGAAGCAAGATGTGGATTTTAGAATGTTTCAAGTGTTTCAAGAATAGGGCGCAACAGGGCAAAGGTTTGTAATCTCAGATTATCTGGTTATGTATAAGATGAGTATATTAAATGAACATCTCTATTAATTTTAATACTAATCCACCCGTTGCGTCTGATCAGTCATCGGATTTGTATGCGGTACTCGCTTTGTTAATGTTTTTTTTTTTTTTTTAACGCTCCAGTAAATACACTGTAACAAAGATGACAGATCGGCGACTGTTTTTGCGGAGTGTGTCTGTTGTAAACACCAACATTTGCTGAGTACCTGTTCTGAGTACCAGTTCTTTTTCTTGTTACGATGTTTTGACTTTTTTTCGCATTTATATTACTATTTATATTTTATTTATATCATTTAAAACATTGAAATTATGGTTTTGCTACGAATTTAATTGTAGGTTAGTTTAAGTGTGTGTTATTTTTCATTGTTTATACAGTAGTATACTTCTGTGCATTCTTTCTATTTATTTTAAATTAATCTTAAATTTTGGATATTTTGTGTACGTTTAAATTCGCTTATGCAACTCCATTTTTTAACAAGCACTCTTGAGGGTTCCTTTTTGTCTTGCTTCAGTTGTTTTTGTTTGTTCATGTATATTATGGATATTGACAAATAAAGAATTTTTGTATGTTGTATTTTGTATTGAATCAACATGATACCGGTACACTGTTGACTGCGAGATAAAAAAAAAGTGTCAAGTAAAATTCAACCAGGGTATTTTGATGTCAATCCCTACCGTACTATATGAACTACGGTACATAGCTTACAGCCTACAACCTACGAAATTAGCTACATACCTGTAAATATGAGTAGAAATAATTATATGCCTATAACACAGACAACGATCGGTAGACCATGGAAAACTGTATTAGAGGACATTTCGACTGTCCTAATTCGGATTTATCAGCAGAACTGTCTACAGTTGATAGGGATAAAGAACAACCACTCTCTATGTTGTATACACCTTATTCCGAGTAGGGAGAAATCAGCTAGTTAAAAATAACAATAAAACAAACTCGCAACATCAATATTTACAATGCTTTTCATTAACAATCCTATCTGGTACTTAAAACATAACCTTTGTCAAGCTGGGATTTGTTTTACCTCAAAGCTGAACTTACAACAAATTTAGAAAATTACGTAATACTACTAGACCTACTAGAAATTCTCACAGATTTCAAAACTACAAAGAAAAAAATTATGGCAACATGGTCATGTCATTGTTTAATATAAAATAAGTATATTAAATAGGCATCTCTATTATTTTTGACTTGTGACTTTGAAAATGGTGGTCACGGTCTCGAATTAGAGAGGTCTCAGAATTGGAGGGTACAGTTAGTGTTAAAAGATAGGTGATCAGTTTGTACTTAAACTGCTCTCGAATTAATTTCATTTATTTATTTGACCAACGTTAAAACAAAAACAGAACAATACAAAAAAAATCAAGCAATAGTACAATGGTCTGAGGTAGTAAAAATTGACATAACTTCCAAGAGTCAGCTGCCCAAAGGGGTCTCGAACTGGATGCTGAACTATTAAGACTCATTTGAGTTCTTGTCGGTCTAGATCTACCTTTACCGAATTTTGCTTTTAATCAATCGAGCATTGCCTTTAGTCATCCAGTGACACTAGGTAATATATTAGACACGATTTTATTGCATTAGGAAACATTTTACCTAAAATATTTATGAAATATCCGGTATGCATAATTCGGTATCTATTACGTCAGTCCATTGGAATTCAGTGTAGCTACTTCACAAAAGCTCCATTTGTTAGTGAGCATTCGTTTATTTACTTTACAGTATCACTTGTATGTACGCAAAAAAATACTGAGTTGCATTTATTCAAAAGTTTCACCAAAAAATATTGTTAACATAGGCATCTAAAGAAGCGGTGGCTTGTCAGTTTGAATACCAAATATACAAACACAGAATACAAGGAAACACAGCAGAATTTTGATTTAATTTAGGGTCGCCCAGAAACCCCGGCACCTCCCGGAAGGGGAAATGCCCAAATGATCATCACGCAACAGTAATAATACCGTGCGTCATCAGACATCCACGACAGTGTACTACCCAAAAGGTGCCAGCGATCATGGGCGACTCTCAAGATATAACGTTAATAAAAATAGATAAATTTGATAAATAAGTTAAAGCAATGTAAGAAAAGTTTTCCTTATTAAGTATCTACTTATATCATCTCTCTTAATTCATTTTTTGATTGAATTTAGTAAATTTACTTTAAAAAGACTATCATATAGCTTAATAACATGAAAGTGGTTGAGATATCAATAAATATGACTTACAATCCGTTTAAAATGGGCGTTAGTGCATTGTCTATTAAGAAAATACTACGTTCAGAGTGATTCCGGTAGGCCTCTTGCAGATTGAAAAAATGTACTTGAATAATTTTTCATATTTCATTCAATTTACCTTGTCGCTATCCGTGGTATGCTTGCTTTTTTAAGCACTAATATTTTCTAGACGTTTATAAATTGATCGTTAAAAGCTCTGTGACTGTATTTCCAATAAACGTCAAAATTGACAAGTGACCTGTCGGATCAAGGGTAAAGGATAGCAACTCTGCTAACGTTTGTAACTTTTTTTATTACATTTGAAACATCTTAAAAACATTATTAATCATTCGTTGAAAATGTTGCATCAAAAATTCACATCTGATAGTGTTTCTATGTTGTATACGGTCTTTAATTGTTTGTCTTTCAGAAATGTATAATTATACAGTGAATTTATTGGAAAAGCGTTTTAAATATAATATAATAGTGTAACGGTATAGTTAGTCTGATTTGACAAGATCCTTGAAATTCTACCGTAATTTTCTTTAAATTTTTGAAGCATTTTTGCCAGATTGTCTCCTCATCAATCAATTGTCAAATGAAGTTTAAAAACATGCGTAATTAGGCCTTCTAAATACTGTTTCTGTTTGTAAATCATGGAATATGTGTTCAAATTCTCTCACACTTTTTATCAATGTTTTATGAGGTGATTTTAAACAAAAGTTCTTATTGGTTTCCTTTGTTCGTATGACCTTTATCACTCCCATTACCATTACGGTCTATTACAGTAATTCTGGAAATTGTAATTAGACCTTAAGTATTGTATTTATCGTTGCGTCTGCCAAGCAACTGCTTTAGGCACTGGAGCCAAGGATTGGCCAAACAGTGAACTCACTCTTTCAAAGTGCAATCTCATTACAAATATGAGTTCTTTTAGGTTGTGAGAAAGTATCCTGTAACCGTGACAGGAATTGAACCCATGACTCTGGGATTGGAAAGCAATCATCTTTACCACCAAAACTATTCAGCTCCACTCCACAACTTTAGCATGTACGATCTTAAATCTGTACGTAAATTTAATATACGTATCAACATGAAACACTGTTTACTGCGAGATAAAATAAGTGTCAAGTAAAATCCAACCAGGGTATTTTTATGTCAATGCCTACCGTACTATATGAACTACGGTATATAGCTTACAACATATGTAATTAGCTAAATACCTGTTGAAATTATGAGTAGAAATATGCATATAACACAGACAGCGATCGGTAGACCATGGAAAACTATGTTAGATTACATGTCGACTATTCTAACTGGGATTAATCAGCGGAACTGCCTACAGTTTACAGGGTAAAGTACAACATACGGTACTCACTATGTTGTGTAGTTACACCTTATCCTGATTATGGAGAAATCAGCTAGTTGAAAATAACAATAAAACAAACACGAACAATTTACAATGCTTTTGATTGATATTGATAATTCTATCTGGTAATTAAAACTTTTATCAAGCTGGGTATTTGATTTCACATGATTCATGAGTCTACTAAGGAATAATTAGGCATTGCCTAAAATAGACATCTTTTTAGGTATAATATTCAGTAACTAATCTTCTTCCCCCTCACTTTTAGTTGGAGCTGGAGGCCTAAGTAACTCATTCGATAGAACAACACGTCGTGTTTAAGACAATATTCTATAAAAATCTTCTTTTTTTTTGCAGTAGGCCTGCTTAATTTTTTTTAATAGAATAACTATACCTGTATTAATTTACCTATAACATTACTGCAGTATGATCATTACTTCTTTATCTTAGAAACAATAGCAGTTTTGTTATCTATATCTATAAGTTATCATATAATGAACAACAAAATTGACGCAACCTACAAATTGATTAGCTATCAATAATACAATTTATTCATGTAATGTTTTATTTATATCAAGTATCCTGCATTATGGCGTCTGTTCTGCAATTTTGCTTAAGGCGTTATAAACCACATTGTCACTGCAGTGGTGGATTCAAGGGGGAGGGGCAGCCGGCCCAGCCCTCCCCCCTAAATTGTTCGCTTTTTTTAATGGAGGTTTAAAGAAAATTATATTCAAATTTTAAGTCTGAGACTAATTTTGCAATATCCGGCCATTTTGAAGTGCCATTTAGAAGTGCCATAATCACAAATGTTCTTACCAGGTAGGCCTATACATCATCCATCTGTGAAAGTACCTCCCCGGGCCCCCACTATTTTGAAATCCTGGATCCGCCACTGCACTGGCTATTAAATGTTACATTTTGTAAAGTAAACCTAATAGCTTGTTAACGGACGATTATATTCGTCCTTAGGATTTGTTAACTCGACGCTTATGTTTTTGATAAGCACGCTCTTACGGATCGACTCTGGTGCAGTCTTTACAAACATTTCAAATGTTCACTGTTCTAGAGGGCTACAGACGATTATTTGTATATCCTGTAAGCACTGTAAGCATAGAAAAAAGGAAGTTTAATACAGTTTCACTCTTGGGTTCAGCATTTATCTTGAATTTCCTTATTTTCGTTTGCTGATTGTGAGTCTACCATTTCCGAGCGATTGTGCCTCTTTAATGGATCTGTTTCAAGTGCATATTCATTATCTTCGTAGCTATCTGAGTTGTCTTCATCTTTGCCGTCATCATCAACAAATGATTTAATTGAGTTATGCGCAGAATCGTCCCAATCAAGACCACCAGCCTCCAAATTATTATCCTCCGAGTCTGAAAGTAAAGGAAAGTTTAACACTAAAAGTATTACTTATTATTACAATTATTATTATTATTATTATTATTATTATTATTATTATTATTATTATTATTATTATTATCAATATTATTATTATCACTATTATTATTATTATTATTATTATTATTGCAATAATCAATAGCTTTTCCGCTGTCTCAAGAATATCCAATAAAAGCTTTATTGATGATGATGAAACTAATAATAATAATCACAATAATATAGGCATAATAATGATGATAATAATAATAATTTATAATTACCATAATGATGATGATGACAATAAAAATAATATTCATTAAAATAGTAATAATTTACATTTATAAAGCGCTTTTTTTGTCTTGTTTTTTATATGTAATTGTGACCTGTTGACCCAATCCTAGCTGATCGAGTAGAGTTTGTCTCTTCTATAATTATGCCAGTTCATTATATAGGCCTAGTAAAGCACTTCATGCTTATTCTATGATTATATTTACAATTGAACACTCAAACCAGAGCAAACATGTTAATTTGTAATTAAAGCAACATCATTAAATATGATGAAACGTGTAAAAAATTCTTATCATGATCAACTTTAGAAAAAAATGGCATCACTTGCATTCGACCATTTTAGAATAATTATGCTTCCCCTGTATGGGATATGACCTGTAGCTTAGCTTCAGATCTGGAAAATCTTCAAATGAGTTGTGCAAGAATCTGCTGTACACGTGCATGGAAGCATACTAGCCATACAGCGCTACGTTTTTAACTTGGTTGGCCAACCCTCCAGAGTGGGCAAATTTATGTTAAGCAATGTTTATTCTACAAAATAAGAAATACTCAAACGCCGCAGTATTTATTATCTATGTTCAATTTTCTTGAAAATCTTGAAGTATATGTTTTACGTGGCATAAAAAACTTCTAATTTGCACAACTGAATTAAATAATTCATCATTTGTATACTCTTTACATCTGATTGGAACATCTTCAGCAATGAAATAGAAAATTCCGCATCAATTTATATTTTTTTTTAAATTATTTAAAAGATGGTTTTCTATCAAAAATAAGATATTATGATACTTGGTCCAAAAAATTAATGAAATACATACGAGGATAAGACTTGGTTTTAGTAGTTAATTTTCATTTATATTCTTATGGGTTGAAGACTGATTCAACTTGTACTTGTGGAAATAGTATAGAAATCCCATTTCATTATTTTATCTTGTGTCACTGTTTTGTTACTCAAAGAAAAAAGTTTGCAGATTTTTCTCAGCAAGAATTATTGATCAGAATTTATTTAATTTATTAATTTTTGGTTACCAGAATCTTACAAATGATGAAAATTGTGTTTTGTTTAACAAGGTTCAGATGTATTTTAGATACTGGAAGTTCTTGAATCTTAGTTTTCAATTAAATATGTACTATCTGTCATGATCTAAAATGCAATTCCATATCTGAGTAAACTGTTGTTTACTCAAATATGGAATTTGAGTAAACTGTTGTTTTACATAATGACCACTAAACTAAATGATAATTAACTTTAAAATTTTTGCTGTAAAATTTCTGTTGATCAGATTCTTTCATTTTAATGAGCTCTACAGGTTCAGATTGAATTAATTTTCTTTGACAGACAGTGTATCTTTAACCTTTTAACTTATCCTTTTATGCCAAGTGCCACCGTATTTTTCATTTGTGCTATGATGTTTTTCAGAGGTACCTCGTTAAAAAAGGCTTGAGATCGCCTTGTGAGGCACCTCTGTGAAATATTGAATCAAAAAAATATTTTTAAAAAAGCAACACTAAACAACATTCAATATAGTGACTATAAATATGTCTACTGGTGTGTATATATAGGTTCATTCACATTTTATTAAAACACGTGACAAATTGAAATTAACCAATGTATATGTACCTTTGTGGAAAATGTCCAGAAACGTTTAAAAAATGTGTTAAATTAAAGTCAAATGTCAATGTACGTTAGATTTGTAATTATTGAGCTAGCATAGAGACAATGAAGACGATAATTGCGACGACACATTGGCGCCTACATAACGAAATTTTACCTTTTCTTGTGATAGTAAAGTACGTGATTAGAGTACGACTGTTTCACATAGTCTAATCGCTATAGCAGAGGCGCGTCCACAAAACGACGCTTTTTAACATCCAATCACATCAGAATTCCTGGATGAAGCATTCATTGGATACGGTCATTTGTCAGAAATTAATGATGACGTCAGTGTCATAGATTTACTCGTACTTTAATGCCATTGCATTGCCTAATCTTTTAAGCAATTGCGTTGACGTATAGTTCACTTCTCACTTGTTCACTTCAGGTAAATCATCGAGTCAACAACTATCGGGATCATTCTTGTTGGTACTCGTTTGACACTGAGTGAATACTCAGTATTCGTACTCGGTACTCGTTTATATTGTAAAATAAAGTTAGTTACAATGAAAAGGTCAACGATTGTTTTAACACTCTAATTTAAGAACAAATAATGTAATGTGTTAACTGTTGTCAATTAGGACTACATTTTTGCTGTAATAAAACGTACACATTAACCTACAAGCACTTTCTTAATTGCCCGTAATACCAATAAGTATCAGGCCATAAATTTAATTTCTGCACCCAGTTAAAGGTTCTTCTACGCGAATTGCTATTTATAATTCTCATTAATCTTAAAAGTGACGTTTGAAATGATGAAATACATTGAATGGTTATATATTGCGCCCTAGGGTATTCAAAAATATCCGGTGATGACGTCATTAAAACTATTGAACCAATCACATGCCCGCATTTTGTTTATATATTCTTTCATTCGACTAGTTCACATAATAACCAGGAATGATCCATTTCAAAGAATCGTAAAAGATAAAGGATTCGATTCAGTTACACTTTACACAACTAAAACTTATTATTACAGCATCATCTTTGTTAAAGTTAAAAATACATCAATTTTCATCCTTCTTCCTTCGAAATTTCAGTATAATTAATTTCCATTCAACAACAACCTGAGAAACATAGGATGGAATAAACAAAATCCTGGCATCTGTATGAACTGAAGACATTAAAATTTGGCAACAATTTGAATAATTGTGTGCTGGCGAGTATTTCAAGCTTACAGTGTTATTCTTATTAAAATTAATGATTTATTGTCGGTTAATATCTGCACTGTACTTAGGCTAATTGATTTGCCATGTTAACCTGTCAATAACAAGATAGCATGTTATCACACAGGATCAGAACACAAAAAATAAATTTCTATGTTGTCAATCAGATTATTGTCGTGAATTTATAATTTTAAGTACATAATCGGATGATTCTGCTTAAGATCTTAAAACGCAGCACTATACCAGACTATGCCGTGTTCGACAACAATGATTGATATTCGGTATAAATATATGTGATGAAGTCAGTAGATGTCCGAACATTAACGTATTGGCAGAGAAAGTTAATTATAGGATTATCTATAATTCTTGTGTCACGCCTTCCACAATACAGTGAGAACTTGCAGGTTCTATTCCCACAAGAGACCTTTTTTTCATACAACTTTAATAAGAAACTTTCGTTGATGAACTATATTTGATTCCTATATATTTGAGCACTTTGATTTATACCTTATTTGTGTTCCTAGTGCTAAGCAGCAACTTATATTATATTATATCTGTCTCTTATACACATCTAGATGTGTATAAGAGACAGCCGCTACACAGTACATCAGCAGCCCCTCCCCACACAGTGCAGACGTTTGCTAGGTAACAACGTGATTGCACCTTCCTTCCCAGGTGTTCATGTAACATTGACATAATTGTTAGCTAACCAGTTGTGTGTATTTCTTTGTGAAAATGAGTACCGCGGCGTACTCTGTGTATAAGAGACAGGGCCTAGTATTATTATTATCATATATTGAATATATTATATTCAATCCTACCTGCGTCTACTTCATCAGCTTGTATGCTATATCGAGGCAGGTCGTCTTGACAACAGTAGAAACAACAACACGTAATAGACATGGTGAATACCATAACAAGGCCGATGAATGTTAGGAAGAACACGAATGTCGCACTGAAAAATACCACACAGAATATTATGAATAAGAGAATCATTACCTTAACTAATAAATAAGATATATACATATACATATACATATACATATATATATACATTAATTAGGCAGCACTAGTCTTTAGTACATGGCGAAAAACCGAGATCAATATGATACGCCCAGCTCTTCTTATAAACATTTGACAAGACGAGATCTCCTGTCGGCCCTCCAACCGAAGCTCTCGATCTCAGAAATGAGCGGTGAATATTGTTAGTTTTTCTATCGTGATTCGAATCATTTAAAAATTCAAAAGGGATAATGAGCTCAATGATTGTAATTTTCTTTTACCTTTTCCCAAAAGAAGCAATATTGTGAATGAGATTAGTGTATTTTATTATGCAATTAATAATTAATTACATTATAAAATACATACCTGGTCCTGGTAACAACTGAACATACGCTACCAGTTACCCGAGGCAGCATCTTGCCTCAGATACGTTTTCTTTTAAATCCATTTAAGGGATTCTATACTGCAATAGCAACATTTTTTAAATCCGGGTCACATTTTTAAAATGTTTTTAAATTTCCATCGAAAGCAATTAGCAATAAACATAAAACCAACATGAACATTTACTACACAGCACCTTCATCTATTATGAAATTTGCTTGTGGTTATCGCATTGGTGAAATTAATCACGATGACTAACAGAATTATTATCATAATTCAACAAGAATTCAAGAAGAAAACAAGAAGAAAACAAGAATTATTATTATATAAGACTATAAAACTAATAAACTATCGTATTTTGCTGTTGACGGCCGTCATCAGAAGATGGTTTATCATAATAAACTTACAGTACTGAAATTGGAGGCTTTACAAATAGTTAAAAGCATGGAAACCATTTTCAATTTCCGCACAGTTTCAGCTTATAGTTAGTTCTGTTACAATCATCAGGAAACCGGACTCATGTTATATAATTTCATAAAGCAAAACAGGCTGTAGGCCTATATCGTTTGATCATCGATATTGCACACAGAGATAACATTGAATTATTTCACACAAGTAATAAGAAATATGTTCATGATTTTGTAGGGTCCGGCGACCCTACAAAACATCGGTCCTTGACTAGAGTGGTGACTCATGGTTTCATTGAAACTCTTGCAGTGCGCTTTGGAGCAATAGGTCCTACAATGTTTTTAAGTATAAGACCTTTCTAACCACCGTCAGGATGAAATGTCATGATTAAAAGCTATACTATTGCCAGAATGTAGAAATCTTTTTCCGAACCTACATGATACTTATTGTACATGGCAATAAAGTATTTTAAGGCAAAGCTTAAATGCGTTCTTAGTAGAGCTGACGTAGCACATAATACAGTTGATGTTATGGGTATTATTTTCTATAATAATAACTGTGAAACGTTTTGGTCCAAGGTCAAAACAATAAATGCCAAGTCTTTACGACTTACTAAAGTTGTTGAAAATGTAATGCAATGGTGAGGAGGATATTTACTAGTATATATAGTTTACGGCATGATAAATTCTGGAGGTAACACGAGTTACGATGCTCGCTTTCCAATCCAAAAATCCAAGACTTAGATAGTTGTATAATGTATGTCGATCTTATAAACGTTATTATCACTTAGCAAGACATTAAATTTACCATTTGCAATAATTGGCTAATGTACCTAAATAAATAATAAACAATTTTATATTTTCCTTCCATATTGCTTAAAAAGCGAACTTATCACTATCTTTAAAATGGACTCTTAACATAATGAAACATATTAATTTTTCATTGAAAAAAATTAAATCGAATTGGATTATAAATAACTACCTGATATTATTTTTATAATTAACTCTGTGTCATAGGCTACATGGGCCCGAACGCCGCGTGCGTCTGGTTACCTAGCAACCGAAGGGCGCCCATACGTAAAAGGAGAAGGGCGCCGCGTACGTCTGGACTAATTTCCACCCATAGAGATATAATAAGAATGTTTAATAGCTCTATGTTTCCGCCTCATTTTTGCTATGCGGGTACTCTATCTTGTATCTTTGACCTGAGGCAGTACATCATTTGTAAAAATCCACCATTAGACCACGGTTTACGGTACCCATGTTTGGTCTGAAGACTCCTCCTGACATCTTTCTCTTCTCGATAAAATCCAAGTGACATTATTCATCTGCTCCGACCATAGCTTGGTTCTGTTAGAACTTTTAGCTCGTCGGCGCAACGTTACTTGTCTTAATTTTCTTTATCTTTATTTTAATCAGCATTAGCTCTGATGAGGTTTCTAACATGTATCCTGTTAGTAAGTTTGCCAGAAACACCCATTTCTCGATTTCTCATTAGTTCACTCATCCACATTTTCCATTCCCTGTGTTTTTAGTCAGGTACCGGTACCTCTCTCGCAGCTGATTGTTTTCGAATTTAACCTTTCATCTTACTAAATTCTAATCTTGTTAATAACTATTAGAATATAATTTCATTGTCATTCAGTGTATTGCTTTCATTTACTTAGCATTTTGGACACATACAAAAAATTATGGTAAAAGGATATTTTTTTAACTTTCCATATTTTCTATTCGTAAAGGTTATTCTCCATTTATGAAGCATTTATGAACATGTTGATGATTGTTATAAAAAGAGAAAGGAAATTTAAAACGGTTGATAGTAGCCTATATGTTACATACAGAATTATTTTAATGATATGCACTCGTTAGCATTGCGTTCAATCATTAATTAAAGAGTTTGGGGTATTTATATTTTTCATCATTCTGAACTTAAGTTTAATCTATGCGGTTACTCGGCTAAAACCTGTTCAATATTTAATTATATGGACGTCAGATTGAGTCATTTTACATAATAGTTTGACATCTTATGCTAATTTAAAACATAATATCGTTAGTTACTTGGTTTAACAGAGTGTCGAAGCGAATAGCAGAAGATTATTTGTTGTAAAATTGCACAGCAGAACTTCGATTAATTTAATTTAATTGGCAAACAAAGAAACGTCACCACTTTGCTCTAAATCTTGAATGCAATTAAAGAAGCGTCAGAATACTATTAAATCCATTAAATCAACATTGGCCAAGCATCATATATCCAAGAATTATTTTAACATTTTTCTGGAAAATATTTGGTGCATACGTTTTTGGTAACTACAAAAAATACTGTAAAAAGTTGTTGTATAATCATTATAAGCATCAACTTTATCCATCATCATTATTATCATCATCATCATCAACGTCAATGTCAATGACAACATTACCATCATTATCAAACCTGCAATTTTAAAGTAACTGCATGCTTTGTGCTTATCAGTAGGTCTACTTAGCACTTGGCAGCATAGATTCTCATCTCATCTCATTTACTCTTATGCCATCTTTATTGCTTAGAATTACCTGACATTAGATGACTGTTCAATACTCTGTAGTATATTGCGAGGCCAGTATATGGACTGCTTCTGATTGGAGCAGCAAGTTCGGTTATATTGCTCTCCACAACAATATGGACCTGTAATATGGTCGGAGCAATTTAGAGTTGGTCTGTAATTGCCATCGAGGTCATAATATTCTCCACAAAGTTCACTTGATACTAAAAGTTTTTTTAAAAATGTGAAAAAGACGTATTTATAACATTATTAATATTGTGAAATCAATTATCATATTTAAACTTTTGGTAACTGATGATGAATAATAGTATTATTTAATAATACAAAGAACGGTTACAATGTCTTACATTCTGTAATATTAGGTAAAACGTTGAGTATCTAAAAGTGTTGTTATCTACACTTATTTTTTGAGAAGATCAATTACCTCCGCCAAAGGAGGTATCTATTCACCACTGTCTGTCTGTCTATTCGTCTGTTGGGCTGTTTGTTCGTGTGTTGTCACAGCCCTGCATATTGTTTGGTATTCAATCAGAGGGTGGAGGTATGGAGTCACTGCTCTAGTTTAATTAGCACTCTTTATTTTTTATTATACCCATTGTCTTTCAATACCAAAAATAACGATTGTATTCGTCACTCTAGGTACATTTTCTAATAGTAATTAGAACATGGGAAGCAAAAATGAACTTTTTTGAATCATAGGGGCCTAACGTTTTATATTACAATATTGAAAACAGAATTTTACAATAACATTACAAGTAATCAAGGTTGTCTCATGTGCATTAAACCTCCATGATTAGAGTTGCATGAATGTAAGATAAGTGGTAATGAAAATAAAAACAACTAACTAGCCGATTTGGACACACTGTTTAAGAAGTATAATGGACTAAATCGTTAAAAGCAGTAAGATGTGTAAAATAACCTAGTCTGTTTTGTTAACCTTAATTTTTAACAGCGTCAATGATGCTGATTATCGTCCATTAGCAAACCGCTGCTACGTTCCCGGATTCAATTAGAGAATGATGGATCCACATACATATTTTTCAAAGACATAACGTAAATTTACTGACGTATGATAATGTATAATTACAATTATTAACATTTTATCCATGTTTGTATTACGTAGTAAAATAGGGTGGTTTCCTGCTTCAACATTCATAGTTTATGAATCCTGAGGGTCACAGTTACACGTGGATTTTTTTGGTTAAGCAATTTCCCACATCAAAAGAGCGAGATGTGATTTTCCGTCAGTGAATATTTAGTGGGGTCCTTCTGTTGGTGATTGGACAGTACACCGGGAGACAACCCCTACTCTTTTCCGAAAAAACGTGCACATGGACCATAAATTCACACGGGGCCAACGGCTTAAACGTCTCATCCGAAAGACGGTGCGCTATTGTAACTTGTATTTCAGCCCTCTAACTGAAACGCAAGGAAAGCAGCGATGGGAATTGAACTGGGACCTAGAGATCTCCACGGTTCAGCGCACACACAGTGACTACCACCAGATTAGCCAACTGAGCTAAGCTGCTCTCTCTAATTTATAGCAACATGGTTATACCACTGTAAACTGTGAGATAAGTATATTAAATGAACATCTCTATTAATGTTTAAATACTCATTAACGTCAATTAACGGTGCATTTGTTGTTTAAACCTTGTCTGGTTATTTCTTTCTTTAAATTTTAATTATACCTATAATTATTGTAGTTACCCCCCCCCCCCTAAATCCGCCCCTGAGTTATCGTCGCGTTTGCCAATCCGATTGAGTTTATTTCTAGGCACTGGGCCCAGTAGTGGCGGCAGCGAGAGTGAGGGCAGGGGCACCCCCTCGCGTCGGACAGCCTTGGGCCCCTGCTGTCGTCCGACGCACAACTAGGTCTAAAAAATAATAATTTGCCTATCAAATAACTTTATTTTGGCTGCCAGTCTAAAAGCACATGAATGTTTGTAAATTCTAAGCCATAAAAACTCTCCCCGTGAACTCTACATGAGAGTTTTTTTCCGTCGACAAAGGCTTCATCGGCCCCTTGCCCCGACTCCCTGTATGACATGTCGGACCCCTTCGGAAAGTTTCTGGCGCCACTGCTGCTAGTGCCAAGGATTGGCGAAACATTGGACTTAATCGCTCTTCAAAGTGGCAATCTCGTCAGAAGACAAACATACACATAAAATGCTCTACATAGACTATGCCTCATTATGAGGCTTTGGAGTGGAGAAATTACAATGTCGTGAGACAAAAATCCTGTAACCGTAACATGAATTGAACCCAGCACCTAATATCGGTAAGCAACCATCTTATCCACTAAGCTATTCAACTCATAATCATGCCTTCAACTCCTCTCCACAACTTTATTAGCATAAATAAGATCTTAAATATCTACGTAAATTTCTGTAAATACAAATTAAATAATATGTATCAACAAGAATTAAGTTTACACACGTTGACTGTGAGATAAAAGGAAAGTGTAAAGCAAAATCCAACTATAGGGTATTCATGTCAATATTTATTATACTCCATGTACAGTATATTAGTAGGTCTTCTATAATATACAGCCTACAACATACGTAAATTGCCACATACCTGTTGAAACTATGAGTAGAAATATGCCTATAACACAGACAACGATAGGTAGACCATGTAAAACTGCATTAGAGGGCATGTCGACTATTTTAACCCTGGTTTATCTGCCGCATTGTATACAGTTGATAGGGTAAAGTACAGCCACTCACCTTGTTGTACAGTTACACCTCTTCGAATAGAATGAGAAATCAGCTAGTTGGACGATAACAATAAAACAAACACGAACATCAATATTTACAATGCTATTGATCGATAATCCTATCTGGTATATTTTAAAACATAACTTTTGTGAAGCTGGGTTTTTGTTGTTATTTCACATGATTCATGAGTATATACCTTCCTAAGGAATAATTAGACACCATTTTAGTATTAGGCCTAATATTAGTCTAAAAAACATTGGTATCATTTGGAAATTTTAAAAAATCGGATATTTTTATCTGATACTAGGCACAACCATTCGCTATCATCGGATCAGTCGATCTATCGTACCGTCGGACGTGATACAGAGTACTGCTTTTGTTTCTGCCTACCGCCCTCTTTATGGTCACCAAATCGATTTTGCCATTTTGTAATAACGTAGGCCAATGTTTCATTATAACAGGGAGTTGATTATAATAATAATGGAACATAGGTTAGAAATTTGGTAAACATAAAGAGGGCGGTAGGTAGAAACATGAACAACCTATTTGCAATAACAATTCTCTCTCGGGCATTTTTAATTTGGGGGGGGGGAGTGAATGGGGTATAATTAGTTTTTTTAAATAAATAAAAATAGATACGCCACTGTCTACAGATTGGCCACAACTTGAGCTGGTGAAGCTAAATCATTGGCTCTCTCTCAAACCATTACACTATTTTAATCTTAGCAAACGTCTACGTACTGATACTTATATTAAAATTCAGAAGTGAGTGGTCTTTAACACAAAATTATATAAATTATGTTAGACAATGTGTCTTATAAACCCAACGATTAATATTAATAATATTCTTAGATCGGTGGAGGTTTGGGCTTCCATCAGCACACCTAAGATCACGCTAATAAGGATGCAATAGTACACATAAAGGATGAAGGTGTAACCATCAGTACGATGCACGGAAATAAATTAGATTGCTGAACATAGTAACACAATACCAGTTTACATGCGTTTCTTTTTGTATTTATTTCAACCATTCTATATTAATTATGAGGCATTGTTGTTATTATTGTTTCAACTATAATAATGTATTGTGTATTTATTTATGAATAAATATGGCACTTGTATTTTGTTTATTTCAAGACAACCATTTTGCTTTGCAATAAAATTTACCCTGTATTTTTAATGCAGACTTGTCAGTCACTATTAAACAATGAGCGACTAATACTGGCATACAAAGACCCAACACTTTCTCGCTAATGTCTCATCGTTACACCCCTGCTGCCTGTCTGTCCGCTGAATTGTCTTTTAAAAGAAGCTACAATGCTCGTAAGCTGTTTAAAACCATAAAATTTGTAAAACAGCACTCAATTAAAAAACATTTCCAAGAAGAAATTACAAAAATACAACTTATACTGATCAAACAGACAACTGTTCTCGGGGAGTTATCATCAAAATTCACAAAAAAGAAAACCAACATTATTTTGTAATTGGGCTTACAATTTAAAAAAGTAACAACATTCGGTTCGAATGCAGTAATAGACCTAGAAGGAACCATTATTTAAAGTTAAAATATACGGTAAATAACAAAATGTAAGTAACACTAAATGAACAACAGGAAGTCAATGGCAATTAACTTTTTCAGTGGATTTAGAAGGCTTTATGTAATGATGTGATGGTTTAAGTTGCTCTTGTATTTATAACATTTCACATATCAACAGTAAAAATTTGTTTATGCTTTTAGGCAGAATAAAACGGTAAAGTACATTAAGAATCTGGACATGCACTTAAAGAATTTCCTCACAACAAAACATCGTGAGATACAAAACAAACTACATAGGCCTACCAGTCTGGAAAAAAAAACAAAAAAACTAACAAACTCTGAAATGTAAACATTCATTAAACAGTTTATAATTTCCTTATTTCAATACAACCAACAGCAAAAGATTTGACACCGATACAATTAGGACCTACAAGAAAATATGTTTATATTTTCATTTCAATTTGGTTAAGACTGGTGTGTTATATTTAATGCCAGAAAAACGAGGAAAACAAAACCCATTCCCACTCTATGCACAAAGGACTTGGGCCAGTTTAAATAGACTATCCCCCCCCCCCCCCCACTTGAAGTGGGATACGTCAAAAACCAGCCTCCATCATCTCACCACTATTTCATTTAAATAAAGAAATAATATATCTATTCTTATACAGTACTTGTATTTTTTTGTATATGAATATTTAATACTGGTCGATTGATTAATATATTAATTTAACAAATTGTAAACATAGGCCTAATATTTGGCAATCATTCACATAAATTTAAATTTCCCCTAACAGAGGTAGGGTGAAACTCCGAACAAAAGCGTCCTTACTATTATTCCATGTATAGTATATATAACATGGCAACATTATTCAAGATCTGTTAATTAGTACTGATTTAAATCACTACCTGTACCGTATGTAGACTAGCAAACCTTTAACAATATTTGGACCTCTTTTTTAACAATTCCAGAAAGTGTAATGATGTTTTTTCGCGTGTTCAAAATCCGAACATTAAAGTAGTGTAGGCCTAATCTGTATTGCCATTATTGTGTCTGACTGATCTAAGTCTGCCCTCTTATATTATTAGTCCGTCCATCCGTCCATCGATTGGCTAAATTAGTGCTCGGTCTCTAGTTAGGTGGTTCTAATTAGCTTGTTAGTATGTACACAAAATTGCTGTTCATCTCTTCCATCAATTCATTGACAAATTGATTCTACTAAACATTATTTTGAAATGGAACTTATCGAAAAAACTATTTATAAAACTATTTTGCAGCTTCAAACGCGACGTCAATCCTCAAGATACTAAAACAAAAACTCAGCCTCAGTTTCTCCCTATTTTTAAAATTATTAATCAGCACTACTTGTCCCAAATTAGAATATTATAAAGAAAACTTCATAGCCTACCATTACAGGGCATGTAACCGATGGAATGAGCTCTTATCCATCCTAACTGCGGTTTAGATGTATTTAAGGGGTAGCCAAAGTAGGCCAGCCTCAATGTAGAGGTAGAGGCTGTATTTGACTCCGTTTCTTCTTCCTGTCGCTGCCCTGTCGTAGTAAATTGTTTGTTTGTTACCAAGAACTAATTTGGTAAATCCGATTGGTTTAAAATTTGGCAGAATGCATAACATTAACAAAATGAAACCTATTGTTTTTTGGTAAATATGTTACTAGTCTTTACATAATTAATACTTAAATATTCAGTACATTTTCATTGTATACCACCACAATTCCTATCAATTAACATGAAATTTCAATAATTGATGTCTGTTAGATCTGCTCATATAACGCAAAGTCTATGTGGTCTAATGGTATGATTAATACCGAAAGGTTGCAGGTTCGAATCCCGACCGAACACTTTTTTCATACTATATTACTGATAATAAGAAAATGTTCGTTGAAGGGCTATAAAAAATGCTTGATACAATTATATCATGTTCCTATTCGAGCACTGTTATTAGGCCTATAGGCCTATACCGTTCACGTACATATTACTGTAGGCCTATACGCATAGGCCCCCCTATATGCCACGTAGTGTGACAGCATTATCACATACTGCCTATTATTTTGCTTGATTTGTACTGTAATACAATTTGTTTGACTATTTTATATGAAACAATTAAAATAATTAAATAAGCAGTATTTATTTATAAATATATTAAGATACTATGTATGAAGGCGAGCAAACACATATACCACAAACATCTTATGTTAATGTTTCTATGGAAATATAGAATGGTCACAAAAGACGTCATTTTAGCTACCTGAATAAAGCCAAAGGATTTTTGGATGGACTTTATCCTTGTCCGGTAAACTAGTAAGTAGGAAGGTACTTCCCCAAGGGGAGGGGGTGGGAGGATCTTGGCTTCCCCAACGAGGAAGCTCCCTCAGCCACCCCCACCCCTACCCATCTCTGCTCAGCCCCATTCATGGTGTGACTTGGGTGTAGACTACGGAAAGTCCCATGCTCCCCAAGGTCACTTGCCTCCTTAACCATTGGAGAAAATGATCGTTTTTTTAGAACAATAGGAAGTTATACATGAATTCCAATATCGGCCCAATTGGATTATGTTTTGAAAATCATTTCTCTAACAAACTGTGCAAAATAATGATATATTTGGTGTATACAGTTTTATCCGGATTCGATCGTTTCATGCTCTAGCTCCTCCCGCTTTTTTTTTGTATATAAGTTAAATTTAACAATATTTTTGGCTGTTTCAATTAAGATTGTTAGGCCTAGGCCTACTCTCACTCGCTACCGTTTTTTTTTTTCTTGTTGAAACAACCCAAACGGATCCGTTTGGGTTGTGACATTGTGTTTTCTTAATTACGGTAATATCACAAATTTTAAAATTAAATTTTAAATCATTCTCATTGGCTCTTCGTTCAGGGGCGGATCCAGAGATGTCCAAAAGGGGGGGGGGGCGGAAGGGGTGGGAAAGGGGGGGACCGAAATTTGGGCTGATCGAGACAACAATGTCCTAGCCTGGGGCGAAATTTTTGTGTTCTAGACGCCCGAACATTTGAGGCGTTGTGGGCTATCATTTTTTTCTTTTTTTTTACCTCCCAAAAGGGGCCGGGAGCCGCCCCCCCCCTAAATCCGCCCCTGTCGTTCGTATATTCTGCAGTATTTTATTTGTTGACTCGCGAACACGTTGAAATTAACACGTTGAGATAATTTTAACAACAATACAATCTTGCATGCGCATTTTCAAACAATATTTTTTTTAAGGAAATATAAATTACATTTTAGCATTTGATTTGCATTTTAGCAACTCCATAATATTTCAGAAATAGAGATAAATGTCAATAAGTAATATTTATAGTTTGATACAATGCTATAGTAGCGTAAGTTCTTTCTTGTCAACTTATTAATTTTAGCAGGGTCGTACGTATGCGTTTGACCCAAATGACACGACACGGAAGCTAAACCACTCAGTGGAAAACTTCTTCTCTCTGGAAAAGCTTTCTTTCTGAAACGGTGATTTTGGGAGTCGGCAAAATTTGTGATAGTTGTCCAGAAAGAACATCCTAGTTTACATTTGAGCACCACTGCCACGTGGACTTCAGTATGTAATCGATGTTTTTTTTTTCCCTACTGATAATATAATAGTTTTCTTTTTAGTGAAGAAATGTTTGGGCGTTGGTTTATTGCGTAGGGATTGTGTAATGAGTAAGAAAGAGCCAAGCCAAGCTGATTTAACTGGATCCGAGTGACTAGGATGTCTCATGATCGGCTAGACCTAGGTCTGAGTCCGGGGGCTAGCCTGTAGGCTAGGCATGGGCGGCCCTTCATTTTTTTCTGCTTACCTAGGCCTAGCCAAGCCCCTACTTTACATAGCACTGGCAGTATGTAGTACACTGTGGCCTTTTTTAGTGAGAAATCTGATAACCAGCTTTTCGTTTTTCTTATATTTTTTTGTCTTTTGAGACTAGTAGGCCTACACAGGCCCTACCTAGTTAGGCTAGGCCTAAGCCTACTACTACTAGGTACCTAACTAGGCCAGGCTAGTATAATAACTCCATTTTCTTTCAAGACAGAAAAGGACCTGTAAATGTTACTGTAACTATCAAAATAATCATATTCATGAAGAAATAGCTAGGCCTACTACAGTGTAGGCCCCTATTTGCTATCTATGTTTAAAAGTCTCACCTCCATTAAAATTTGTGTCTTTAGTACAAGCAAATTTACAATGAATTTGATACGATGTATCTCGCGCACAAGACATAACCATTGAATCGGTAGTTTTAGCACTTAAAACTCGCACCCAATTGCAATCACATTTTTGTGTTTCACATTTACAGTGTCATATTGTGCTGTTTTTTTTGTTTAAATTATACCACTAATAATAGAGAAAGGAATGTCTCGAATAAAGTAGGAAAATTCAGAAACACAACAATTAAAAAGGAACCTGAAACCATGTACCATAAACATAATATATTCATATGCTTAGTACTCTTTATTAATTCATATCCAATCCAGGGTGTTATAATCATAATGAACAAGATAGGGCTGCAGATCCCCGGTCGGGTTGATAAAGTTTTTGCATGTTACTGTACTAAACTAAATTATTATTACGAGTGCAGATCAGAATTTAACTTTTTAGCATTTAAGCCTTATAGTATAATGATGTAAAATCATTATGACATTACTGTATCACTTGTTTACCTGACATGTAATTCATACCCATAAATGAGATCATTAGACGTAGTGTGAATATGAAGACAAGAGTTCGTAAACAAGAAAACTTGTAAACCCTGGTTCTGAATGGTGGCATATAGTACCGGACATTATCTTTGATCTATTTTTCTTTTCTTATTGTGTGGACAATCTTTGCTTGTCGTCGTAATATCTTTAGTATAGGAAGCAGTTGACAATTGACTTTTTCTATATACAGGTACCAATATTTATTTTTGATTTTTAAATTAATAAATGGCTAATGAAATTTAGTATTTATTTTTCCCTTAGGTAGTTTTATTGCCTTTTGTATAAAATTGTGAAACATTTGTTTTGAAAATATAAATTTAACTAATGTATTTTCCATTGATTTCTTTCAGAAATCCGTAAACCATGAGTGGTCTGCAGCCTTCAACAAAGTTTGTGCTTAAGAGCACGACTAAAGTGTCACTGAATGATCGGTATGGGTTTGACGTCGCATCAACACATTCCCTTAATCTAAAAACAAAACAATCCACTGATACTTCTGACCAGACATGGTCGAAGGCATCTGTTTGTCAGTCGTAAAGAAAATGCAGACTGACTACAGAGGTCTTCTGATGTATTTAGTGTTAATTCATGTACTAAATATACATGACAATAGAGTCATATCAGATTGCAATGAGCAAAATATATTCTTAGCCAAAATATGAGTTTTACTCAGGAAAGTATTCAAAGATAAGCATCTTTGCAGTTCTGTCTTTAGCTTCCTTAAGTTCAGTGTATTTTTCTGTTCATTGAGCTTTTGGTAGTGGTGACAATACTTATTTTGCTCCTGTGTTAAACATTGTTATTTGGCTTCATGGTTTAAGGCTATATTTATTTGTGCCATAGAAATACCTCTTGGTAGTTCCTCTTTGTGGTGATTTGAAATTCTCATAATCAGTAGAATCTGATATCATTATTGCTCTTTCAAATATGAGAACGATTTCAACTACAAGTTGAATAAAGATAAGAAAACAAAAACCCAATGAAAGAGGTTATTTGGGCACAAAATAACAGGCTGAATTATAATCCAGGCCTGTATAGCATGAAATATGCTATTAAAATATGTTGCTGCACTACGTGCGTCCTAAAGAAAGCACCAAAAGTAAGCACTGAAAATTTCCATATCTTTATTCACAGTGATTCAACATGTTTATGTGAAAAGAATTCAAATATGTGTGTTGATATATCATACATATTTGAAAAATATTTGCAAATCATTAAACTATACTCTCATAAGATATTGTTAATATTAAACTATACCAACAATTTTTTCTGCTAAGCATCAGTATTGAAACTTTGTTAGTTGAGCCATTTTAAGATAGCCTTGACCATTGCTCATGCAACTGATTGAAACACCTCAAATCTATTTCTACTGTAAACTCA
Organism: Anneissia japonica; assembly: GCF_011630105.1. Lineage (NCBI taxonomy): Eukaryota > Metazoa > Echinodermata > Crinoidea > Comatulida > Comatulidae > Anneissia > Anneissia japonica. The sequence goes on from NW_022719050.1 coordinate 981,077, forward strand.
AGCTTTACCAAGATTATCAAGTCCAAACCACAGCAGTCACAGCAGCAGAGACTGAATACCATGCAGCAGCAACGTCAGTCCTCCCGGGCCAATCAACGACTAGCACTTCAAATGGAAAATAGGCCATCGGTCAAAGCAGCCTTAGGGCTACCACCACAAGTAAATATTTGCTGTCCTGTTAATTTTAATTGTAGGAGGAGATAGCAGTATATTAAGTTTCAGACCTGTTTCTAGTAGGGTCATTCTGGTAGGATTGTATTTCTGGAAGGATAGCCCACGAAAGTCTAGAAGACGACTTATTTCCAGTGGGGTCCTTCTGGTGGTGATTGAGAAGTACACCGGGAGACAATTCCCTACTCTTTTCCGAAGAGTGTACTGCGTTGTTTAACGTGCACATAGGCCATAAATGCATACGGGACGGACAGCTTAAACGTATCATCCGAAGGACGGTGCGCTATTGTAAATTGTATATCAGTCCTCCAGCTGAAACACAAGGAGGGGCAACGATGGGAATTGAACCGGGGACCTAGAGATCTCCACGGTTTCGTGCACACACAGTAGCTACCACCAGATTAGCCGACTGAGCTAAGCTGCTCTCTCCAGTAAATAAGAATAGTGAATATGACCGTATACTGGGAGACAATCCCCTACTCTTTTCCAATGACTGTACTGCATTCTTTAACATTCACATGGGACATATTGCATACAGTACCAACAACTTAATTATCACATCCTAAAGACAGTGCGATGTCATAGCTTGTATTTCAGCAATTTTTTACTAACCATATTAATAAAGGGTGACCCTTCCAGCGTATCCTAGAAGGTCGGCTGATATTCAGGGGCCCTCTTAAATATATGAAATAAAGTGATGTTTTATCAGCGAAGTCTCTTTATGAGGCTTAGGGAGTTTAGTTGTTTTTAGTCGTGAGAAAAAATCCTAATGTTACAGGAATTGAACCCAGGATTAAAAGGCAAGCATCTTAATCACTAAGCTATTCAACTCACTCCAACGAAAACAAAAAGAGAGCAGTGATTGAATTGAACCAGAAACCAAAGATGTGAAAATATCTCCATGGTTTAGCGCACTCACATAATATCTACCACTAGTCTAGTTAGCTATACTAAGCTGTTCTCAATAAATGTTGATGATATTTTTCTGAAGATGACTTAAAATCTTACTAAAACGTTTTTTCCAAAACTAATGCTGTTGTATTTAAAGTGTTTGTGTGTGTTTGGACATATTTGTTTAATCCATACTTGTGTTTTTATTTTTTAGAACCAAAAATCAATTCAGCAGCGATTAGGTCAACAGGGTATCCGAGGAAGGCTGGGAGTACGGGGACGAGGGCGTGGACGTGGTGGTGGACGTGGTGGTGGTGGACGAGCAGCATTCCATAATGTGCCTCAAGGAACTGCTTCCCGTGGTGGTCAAAGAATGGCTAGAGGAAATGCTGGTGGTAGAGGATTACGTAGAGGAAGGGGTGCTGTTAGAGGTGGAATGGCCTGGTCACAGGCTGGACGCAGTAGTGGTCAGCCTTCCAGAGGAGCACAAGGATCGCGTGGAATGAGAGGACGTGGAGGATTCCAAAATAGGCGTGGGATGCGTGGTGTCCTATCATCTCGTGCTAGAGGTACAATTTTTTTTTTTTTTGGTTATGGAATCTGTACAACCATACTGAGCGATACTCTTATCTTCTTTCTATTTCTCTAGTTTGAGTTTTCCGGATTGCTTCCAATACTATGTTTCGTCTATAAGAGTCGTAAAAACCACAAAATTTGCATTTAGCCTTATGAGTAGTAGCAAAGAGTATAGAATTTGCAAGAGGTCCGACTGTCCTTATTTTGCATAGAATAGAATTCAAATTGAGTTCGAAACTCGAACATACTTTTTGAGATTGGATTCCATTTCAAGGAAACCTTGACAGTCGGACCTCTTTGGTAGTAGTCATAGTAGGCTCCTGCTATAGAGTTTGAAAATAGGATGGAATTCTGGAACAGAACAGTGGGTAAAAGGCTAAAACATTTTGTTGAAAATGTAAGGGATAAATTTGAAACAAATGTTAACATAGCAATAAAAAATAAACTGTCTATGTATAAACTGTCTAAAAAAAAACAACTTGAAAAAGACTAATGAAAAACACAATTCCTAATTTGTTAACTTACTGTAAATCCTTAAATTTCTGTCCTTTTAAATGAGCAATTCTGCAGTTGCCCAAGAGGTATTGTTTCTGCTTCGTGTGCTGAAGACCCAGCTTCTGGTTTTAATTGGAGTTTGATTGCTGGACTCTTCGAGTAATTTAGAGTTAAGCGAGATAATGAAAATTTTTGTATCTGTATGTATCGGTTACACAATGTAGTCAAGTGATGCTGTACTGCAGCTGCTACAGGTCTAGATGGGCTCAGCCCAAAATTCCAATTTCATGTTCAATGAGAACAAATAAAATTATTTATTATTAATTACATTTATGAGGATTTTACTACAGACAATAACTCTTTAACAAGAAAAAAAAACTGTCATTAAAATTATATAATTTGATATACAATGTAATTTCTAATTTTCTTTTATAAAATTTTTTCTTCTGTTTAGGTCGTGGGGTACGAGGGAGGGGAAAGAAGGATGGTCGTGGTCGTGGCAGGGGAGGAAGAATGTCTGCTAGAGGTCGTGGGCGTGGTAGAGGACAAAACCGTCAACAAGTAGTGTCCCGTGAGGATTTAGATAATCAATTAGACGCATACATGTCAAAAACCAAAGGAGCACTAGATGCTGAGATAGAGGCATACATGGCAGAGGCTGAAACCTTTTGAGTAGCAATATTCGTTCCACAACTATACAATGCCTTTTAACCAAAAGTTTTAAGATTATACTTTAAGGTACAACTGTATCTAATATGATAAAAAAAAAAAAAACCCACATGTCTTGGTTCTATAGAAAGAAAACTAGTTTACACATCCACAATGTCAAAATGTAATTGAGTATTAGATACTGAAATAGTTTTATATTGCTCTATAAATAGAGAATGCAATTTAATGAGAAGCAAAATTATTTCCTTATATACATTAAATTTTTTTAAAACCAGAATGTTAAATAGAACACTAGCCAGTAATAATGAATCACAATTATTACTAATTGACATGATGTATAAATTTACAGTGATTGATTTTTAAGTTATTTGTATAATTAAAATAGATACTGTACAACTTAAACCTACAAGCTGGCATAATTAATATTGAGCCATTTTTTCAACCATCTATGCTTGCTAGAAATTTTAAACATCGAATTGGATAATGTAGCTATATTTTCATAGACACTCTCCACATAGTGTAATTTTTTAAAATCAGTCAGCTTGGCTAACAGAATTAATTCAGCCAAATGTCAAAACCAGCGTCTGTTTTGTGTGAGACTTAAAAACAAGGAAATGTTCTACATTGTTATTTATAAATAGTGTACAAAGAGTGTTGTAATGTATAGTTTTAATTAATATCAGTTTGCATTGGAAATCAACTGTCTTGTGACCAGTCGTAATATTTTTAGTGGCTTCATTTCTTTTACTTAGTTTTAAATTAGCTCCCCATCCTGCAAATAAATACCTTTTATACTGCAGTGAGTGGGCCTCATTTTCTTGTACGTATTTTTAAAATGAGTTCCCCAACCTGCAAATACCTTTCATAGGACAGGGAGTGGCCTAATTTTTCATTATTTAGTTGTAAATGAGGTTCCCATCCTGCAAATGACATTTGAGGTGCAGGGATTGACCTCATTTCTTTTACCGTATTTAGTTTTTAACTGATAATTCAAATGACTGCAGTGGAACAGGGAGTGGCCTAATTTCGGATTTAATTTAATATTTATTTGGTAACTTTACATACACCATAGTTTTGATTTTGTGACACAGCTGTAATTTAAAAAAAAAATTACCTCTTTGAGTAGGTCTACAGGTACCTTGTTTATAAGTGGAGGCATGTTACACAGTGGCTTTATGCTTCCAACTGAATTGGTGGGAGTTCAATGCCAGTCATATTCCTTGTGTAATTCTGCAAGGAACTTTACATGTGATTTTGGTCACTTTCCATCCAAGACTACTCTATTTGTGCCTGGTGAGATTTCAAATATGGAATGAAATTGGTCCAATAATTGCTCACAAAATCAGAATACTTTCATGTGAACTCGCTCTGAATTCAATGATCAGTTGCCAGTGACGGTGCCAGAAATAAGAGGTCAAACTTTCCCAACAGTGTCCAACTTTCCTTCAGCTCCATGCTGTTTTTAAAGATTAAGCACCTCCTGATGCCCTGATAAGGCAGTCAGACTGTAAAAGTGCCATTTGTAAAGCAGTATTTCCTGATGTTTATTTTCTGCCCCGATAGGTCCAGGGTTCCCTAGGGGCTGGTGCCGCCACTACTGGTCGCATGTCCACAAGACTACATTATGGACTACAGTATATACAAATGAACAACTGTATATTTTAGATTTTATACCCTATGTACCTGTATATTGTGATATTTGTAGAGTAGGTTAAATCTCTCATGAGGTGAATCAATTACAGTAAAGTATCTGAAATGTGTCATTATGTTTTAACAATAGATTACTGTATACTTTTTACATATTGATTAATTACCACAATACCTTGTTTAATAATTAGAAGTCTTAGTTTTCTTTATTTATTATGATTTGTCTAGAATTAAAAGTTTGACTTCTTGAAAAATTGGTGGATACTGTATTAATTCATGTCTAAATATATTTACAGTGTATTTTGTGATCTCAAAAGTGCTTCAGATCATTATGGAAAACACTATATAAGTGAATAGCCATAAAGTGTACATATTTACTACTGTACATACTATCATGTTTTTACGAAATTCCTTTGGAGCAATTTAATCAGGGATGGAGTACTGTAGTCAGTGGCAGTGCCAGAACATTGCAGACCCGTAGCTAGACTCGTTGATCATGGGGGAAGGGGATCAAGTACCAAAAAGACCACACTCACCTTGGTCCTACCATGGTTAGTATGGCTAACTGAAACAAAGCACTCTTAAACTTTTAAAAATCATGTTTATAATACAGTAGGAAGGATATGCAAGGGAGGTTAAACACTTCAGCCCCGCCATGGTTGGGACAGAAGCGGCTAGAAAATCAAGGACGTGTGTAGCATCACTAAATACCCAGAAATTGCATTCATTCAGAGGCATTATGTTATCAAATAATTGTTTGTGTTCGAATCTTAAGGAGTGAGTACCAGGCGAAAAAATTTTGTACCAGCTCTAAATGCCTGGAAGTAGCGATCTCGGACTTAAAATACAGTATTACCTGGTTGGACCCACCAGCACCCGCAGCCACTGGTTTAACTTGATGCATAATATCGAGATGTGCGAGATAAATAGTTCGAATTTCACTCCTTCCTGAAAAATAATTCGGGCTGACGATTTTTTCCCACAAAGTTAGCAGTCCTCGCTAGTAACATGTATTTCCCCGACGAGAATAGAGACAATGTTCCTTGCCACCATTGACAACAGTATAATTCGTCGGTGATAGTCTTTTCCCCTGAAGATTTTCCCTACGAATAAGATAAATAACTGTACGATACAATGGAACCCCTATTAAGGGGACACCTTCGAGACCAAAAAAAGTGTCTCCTTAATAGGGGTGTCCTCTGAATATACCCCTATTTAGGGACACTAACCGAAAATTTGAAATTGTCTTCTAATAGGGGTTTTTGGAGTGTGTTCTAATAGTACCTCCCTAGTGTTCTATTACCTCAGTGCAGGCCTATTTGAATTCACTATTTCTACTACTAGCCTCCTATATTAGGTTTAAGGCCTACTAGTACTATAGAGCCCTATCTATGTAGACATATAGGTCTCTAACCTAGGCATAGCCTAGACTCGATTTTATTACAGAGGTTCAACCTAACCACGCCTAGGCTAGGCTCCC
>NW_022719050.1:987612-1024413 GCF_011630105.1 Anneissia japonica
TATATGATAATTGACTCTGTCTAACTAGGGCTCAGATAGTTACGCTAGACTACGCTTGGCAGCTTCCTTTCCATAGGAGTGGTTGCCTTGCGTTCCATTGCAGATGCCTAGCCTAGGCCTAGCAGCATAGGCCTAGGCTAGCTAGCTGGCCCTAGCCTACACTAAACGTGAGTGTGGCATTAAGTAAAATCGAATGGCTACCTGTTAGGTTAATTATCATAATAATATATTACATATCCATAATAGGCCTATGACTATCAATTTTCAAAGTACTTACATTTGAGTTTAGAGCAAGGAGACGAATTGCTTCGTGTACTAGCACCCACACACCGCACATCACACACAGGCCTAGCGCGCAAAAACAGAAAAGTTTCAATGACATCATCAATGCATAATTTGATTGGCCAGTTCTTACGTTTTTCGTCGTCAAAGTTGAACCCGTTTCAACTTCAACGATTGCTAACGATAACGATGTCTAGCGTCAATTTGCGATCGATTTTACCCCTTTTCCTGTAAATCGTTAAAGTTTACCGATATTCATAACGTCGGCGTTGAAGAAGCAACAATCCCTTTTCCTGTCAATCGTTATTTTTGTTTGAATAACGATTGAGATACCGTCGATTAACGTCGCTTAACGTCGACAGGAAAAGAGGCTTAAGGGGACACCTTCGAGACCAAAAAAAGTGTCTCCTTAATAGGGGTGTCCTCTGAATATACCCCTATTTAGGGACACTAACCGAAAATTTGAAATTGTCTTCTAATAGGGGTTTTTGGAGTGTGTTCTTTAAAATTTTATTTTAATTGATTCACATAAGAATGAGTTACAGTTGAATTATAACTAATTTATAACATAAAAATAATTCATTTAAGATATGAAATTAACAGATTATACAGTAATTATGTTATTAAAACTACAAAAGTTGTTCCTGGTTTTGTTTCCCTTAATAAGGGTTTCCTCTTATAGGGGTTTGTTGTAGCGTTAAAAGATATATTTCCCCCTATTTTACGAAAAAGTGTCCCCATAATAGTGGTGTCCCAAAGGAGGGGTTCTACTGTTATAACTTTTTAGCTTCACGTCAGTTAAACCGCGAATAGAAGCCGATGGACTATTTCTTTTTTAGGACCTTTGCGTGGACTTATTTTTGCAAACTATAGAGGGTGGCATTTTCTTTAATTTTCAACATGAATGCTAAATGCATGCTGTATGTGGAATTGGTACTATAAACCGTGTACAGTCAACCATGGAATTCGAAATTCTGTTTTAAAACTCACACAAATGAATTTTTTTTTTAAATTAAATTTCTAAACATGCCGACGACAGACAATCTGTTGGACCAACAAAATATATACATAAATTTAATTATATAATAAAAATTAAGCATTTGATATAATTATTACCATAATTGATAAGCATATGTGTATAATAAACGTGTGTACATTTGTAATACATTTAATTATATATACAATTTTCAACCTCCTAATAATGAATTTATATAGCCGCAGTTCTTCATGTAGGATTCTTACCTTGGTGATTCTTACCTTAATGAATTTAGGGGCAGGGAGTTTGTACGGAATTTAACCATGCTCAATAAAAAAAAATAGGTGCAAACAGAACGTCAGCCTGCATCGCATAGTATATAGAATAATTATTAACTGACATATAAACTATATACCAAGTGGAGTTTTGTGTATAGCTTTGGTCCCATGGTCCTGTATTCAATTCCTCGGTGAGAGCAGGATCTTCTCACGACTGAGTCAGTGAGTCAGAAAGAGAATTATTTTATAAAGCATCACACCTTTGGTATTTGGCTGGATGCGAATGAAATGAAATATATATTTATTCCTCTTTCTGTGACATTCATTTACAATATAAGTACCATCTCGAAAAGACGCCTAGTCCATTTAAAAGCTTTATAAGTAGACCTACGTTACCCACTGTCTTAAAGGAAAATTCCGAAATAGTAAATTTATAGTAAAAGTAACGATTTTAAATTTGTGTTCTCATTCTACTGGTTGTCTACCACCACCCCAGATATCGGACTCCAGACTCTTGGCCGATCTTCTTTCAAAGACCCTTGGAGGATTTTGACCATAGGCCTATAGCCCTTTGAGAAATGGAAAGGGGATTCTACACGAATATGAATTCATAAATCAAATTTTGCTCAATTATATGTGTAATTTCCGTATAATACGTTGTCCATACTCTGCCTTTGTTTTTAAGTTTAAACTTCTTTATACTGTATTTATAAATTATCAATTAGGCATGTTCTTATATTTGGTATATAGGCCTATCGCGGTAGAACATCCACTCTGCTAACACTCCATTCTACTAACGATTAATTTGAAAATATCAATAATCCATATAACACTTTAGTTTTTAAATATAACTGTTAATTTTGCCTTGCCCAACACAATTAATTAACGTATTAATTCAGGTCCAGTGGCGTATCTAAGAGTCTTTAAATGGAGGTCAGTGGAGGGTGGGGGAGGGGGTGGTGGCGAAGCTCACGTGGGAGGCTTGGTGTTAGGTGAGGGAGGGGGGATGGCGAAACTCACGTGGGAGGCTTGATGTTAGGTGAGGGGCGCTAGCTGGCAAAGTGATTTTAGGTGATTTTTATACCACCCTACTTGAGCGTGGTTTTTTGGGATGGGTTACTTTAGGGGTGGGGGAGCGCACCCTGGATACGCCACTTAGGTCAACAAAGAATTTCATTTAATGGTGCAATTATGGAACGATCTTTCCTTGTTACAATAGTGGCGGAGTTAGAGGGTGGCGTAAGGGGCGTACAAAAAAAATTGGTCTGTAAAGCTTATCGGAATCGCCAACAAAATTGTAAACATTAATGAGATAGCAACTAAGGTGCTCCGATTCGCCCCTTGCAGACCTAACAGGGGCTCTCTGCTGTTCGCACATTCACGCCCTCTCGTTTACCGAGCTGGATCCGCCCCTGTAGAAATCACTTGCAGAATAAATAAAGAAAATGTATTTATTACATATATTTCAGATCCATTTACTTACCTCAACTTATCACATACGTTTTTAATTTTATAATATAGTCTCATTTATAATGTTATTTATTTCATGTTCATGATTTGTTATATAGTACGTCCAGATAAATTTATTCAAATACTAGAATAATCGGTTTTCTATTGTTTTCATCAAGAAGGTATTAAGCTTAAATTAGTTTTATTTAACTATACCTCATCACCCTTTGTCAATGAAAAATGTTTTTAAATTTTGATATTGTTGACAGTAAAATTGAAATATTCAAAAAGCAATCCATTTTTAAATAATCAGACTGCCTCTCTATGAGGTTGTTTTAGTTCGGTAGGTCAGAGTTCTTTCCCTGCAACGATCTGCATTTTATAGATAAAATGAGAAATTCACTGTATAAGGCATACACTCACGATCACAGAGAATGAAATTGGCTTTGTTTTTAGTCAGAGCACTTTAGTGGCGAAAGTGGCGAAATGATGCGATTTGTTTGAACGCAGTGTTAGTTGTTATTGTGAGACTAATTGTTATTTCCAAAGCCATTGGCTTATTTTTTGTGTAAACACAACCCGATTGGTCAAAATTACACATGCGTTTTAAAGAGTAGTCGCTATGTCTAGCCACTGTATGTTCGAGTTTGCTTTCCGTTTTGGCTTATATTTCTGGGGTCAATTTAGTATTATTTCCTATCATTAATTTAATACAAAAGTACAGGAAGTTGTTTATTGTTAGCATTACACTGGTACGCATTAAAACAAAATTGATGCCTTTGGCAGGAGCATCGAAATGGATTCGTTTTGATGGTGTTTAATCTTCTGTTTTCCCTGATGTCAAATATCGGCGGCGTTTGACGGCGTGTTCTTCTCCTGTGGAATCGAGGTTCGGGCCTTCCTTTGGGGCTAGCTAGCCTACGACGTTTCACGCCATTTATACGTCATTTAGGGTCATTTTGGTAAGTTGTTAAGATGAGTGTCTACATAGCATCATTACCATTGGCAGACGATGCTTTAATTTGGCTTATTTATAATTAACGAACAGTTCATTTATTTACTAAAAAATAGCTAGGCCTAGTTAGGCAGGCTAGGCCTTGCCCAGGGCCTGCACAATATAATAATATGGCTGCTAGGCTTAGGGGTAGCCTAAGTTATAATGTTAAGTACTACTGTACTGTAGTTTGTTTAGGCTAGCTAGGCCTACCCTAGAGATCTCTCTCTCTCTGTTCTAGCTATATTGTATAATTGTTACAATTTATACAATTTTTATGGTTCCTACACAAAAATCTCCCGGAGACGCCTGTTCTGTGGTCGCCAGATAGCCTGAAATGAACGTCGGGGAAGTTGAAATCACCTATCATGATACGTCCATAGAAGGTACAATAGGATTGCTAAACTGAATATTAAGGCATGCGCTGGGAAATTATCCCCCGCGAAAAAATTTGTTCTAGAAATCCGTCTGTGCATTTCAGAAAATAAGGGCCGATTTCAGAGCAGATTTTGCCGAAAATTAGGTTTTTTTACCAAATCTTACTGTATGTAACCAATGCAATGAGGTTACAATGCAGCAATTAATTAAGATTTCGCGTACCTATTTTCCTAGAGATTGTCCACGCAATTAAAAAACTTTACAGTATGGTTGGATTGTTTTGGTCATGATGTACAGTATGGAACACAATTTGTGTAGCATGTATAGAGTCAAATTGGTTCATTGAATAAATATTATTTAACACATAAATAGATCCTTGTCATTGATTGGTGGATTTTATATCATGTGACATTAGTTTGTTACACCATTTTGTCACTCATTATGAAAATGTTTTGTTGCCATTGCTCAACTCGGCATCCTACACAGATTTAATTTAATCATGAAACGATGTCACCAAAAGCTAAGGTTCCATTATTCAATGCCCTTTGACATTTTCCAAGAAGGTAGGTTTTGTTTTGATTGACGAAAAAATGAGTGATCTTTTATGCAGTTGCGATCACAAGCAGTGGCGGTGCCAGTGGGGAGGGGCAGCATGGGCTGAAGCCCCCTACCGTGCAGGTCAAGCCCCCCCCCCCCATCGGACAGAGCTTGTCGGGCAGTTGGACTAAAAAATACATAAAAATAGGCCCAAGCCAACACATGTCTGTCACAATCAGAGCGTGTCATTTCTGGCCATCCAAAGGTTCCTATTCTTTAAAAAATCTCATTTGGGAGGAGGAACACCCTCCCAAACCCTTTCCCCAGCTCCGACCTACATCACAAGGATCTATTTTTAGGTTTTAGGTGTTGTATTTGTGCAATGGGGAGAATATTTTCATGTGTTGAGTGATTGGTTGATTGTTCCATTGAACTCTTTTATCTGAAGTCATATGAAAATGATTTTGGTGTCTATGTTTTTGAGGCCAATGAATTTATTAGTGGAGTCATAAATACCTAAAATATTTATTGTAGCGTTAAACATTTTAATTTTATGGGTTTTTTCTTAGGCATTCTGGTAAGAGTACAATATATACAAAAAATAATTATTAATTATTAATATTTTGCTGCCCATCCCAATGGGTTTGTTTCCTAAAGATTTTGCTTGCTTGTGGGGGTGGGGAGCCTATCCCTATTTCCGAAATACCCACAAAACATGGGAAATTTGGGACCTCTGCAAGTAATTTCCATTTTGGTAGTATTTTAGAATGCTCAATTGCTGAAATGATCAATACACATTCATGTAGGCTAAGGCTTATTCAATATGATTGAAATGTTCTTGATTGAAAATATCTTTTTGTAATTGTTTTTGTTTTGCAGGCACTAACCTTGCTTCTTACTGATTTAAGTGAAATGTCAGTCCAAGGATTTAATCCAAGTTTAGAGATGATGGCACCAGCCCCCACAAGTGCAGATGCCTGTCTAAGTATTGTGCACAGTCTAATCTGCCATAGGCAAGGTGGAGAACCAGAGAGCTTTGCCAAACGTGCCATTGAGAGTCTTGTGAAAAAGTTGAAAGAGAAACGTGATGAACTGGACAGTCTAATCACTGCCATCACTACAAATGGAGCTCACCCTAGTAAATGTGTCACCATTCAAAGAACACTGGATGGCCGCTTACAGGTAATTAACAATCCTGCATTCTTTGTTGTAATTAAATGATAGTTTTATTGGTATAGAATATGTAAATGTTACACAGATTAAACACTCTACAACCCAAATGTGTGTAGTACAGTATGCCATTGTAGATTAAAGATGCTGGATCTCACTGGATGGATGGATGCATGACATTACCCATACACTAATCTTAAAAAAAAAAAGCCTTTTCCTTTTCTTTGTATATTTTGCAAATACTTTTTAAAAGTATGTACTGTACACTGCACAGTGGTTTTTTTTTATATAATTAAATTGAATGCTTGTACAGTACAGTATGCATTACACATTCTATATCCAGTATCTTATTCTCTTTAAAGGTTGCTGGAAGGAAAGGATTTCCTCATGTTATTTATGCAAGAATATGGCGTTGGCCAGATTTGCACAAAAATGAACTCAAACACCTGAAATTCTGTCAATTTGCTTTTGACCTGAAGTGTGATAGTGTGTGCGTTAATCCCTACCACTATGAACGCATTGTTTCGCCAGGTATTGGTGAGTTAAATTGTTCCTTTTTATTAAATTTAGAAAAATGTAGCTGTATGAATGGTTAGAACATTAATTGCTAAGCCCTGTTCCTTGGAAGTTGTTGTTAAGGTCCCACCAAACTGCAGCATAACAACATACAGTACGAACACGTGCATTTGTGGGACAACACATGTGTTTGTAGGCTGCACAAATTTCTGGCTCTGTTCTGATTGATTAGTTGTTTTGATTTTGACACTCCAGGAAGGTTCATTGAGGCTCAACCCTGAAAATCGAGGGTTCAAACCTTGGAGGAAACAGTGTTAAGGAATAAGTCGTAAAAACTTGTAGGCGTGAACACCAATGCGCTGATTACTGGCAGCAATTCTCCCAAGAACCTTGTCTCTATGCACTGTAGAGAAAAGGAAATAGCAAAATCATACTGTATGTGTTTGATTAAATGGCTGTACAGGGTAGTGTAATGCTATTTCTAATACTCCTTGTATCATGATAGAGGCCTTGTTGGCATGATGCACTACTGTATATAAAAATGGGCATTTAGATATTTTATCACAGATAATATTGTTACAGAATTCATTGGTTTTTAAAAACAAATTTTGCATTATGGTTGGTACAATTTATCCGTTTGTGCGTACCTGTAATTTATATTTAGATGGTCTTGCGGATCTGATATATTGTTGTATAATATTGTAGCAAAATATCAATCAGGGATGTAGTTATAGTGGGTGGGTGGAGGTGGGCAGGGCCACCTAGCATTGGAGTTTTCCAAATAGTCTAAGGCTAATTACATGGTTCTCCGTCCACCTTTAAACTCCTTGCCCTACCTTAAAAACTCTTTTTAGAGTTCACCAATACCAATGTATGTTATTGGATTTTAACTGCAATTTGTTCTCCAAATATTAGATCTGTGATGGTACTGTTGCATGAGTATGCCAGAACAACATTTTTCTCATTGCAATGCTGCCCTCTAGAGATTACTACAGTACTACATACCATAATCTTAAAACTGGTACAGTAGTTGCTAAATACAACGGGTTCAGCCAAGGGGGCGTGGCTTGTACTGTATATATGATCATGTATAATTATGCCGTCTACCAAAAAACACATCACACTACACTACACTGCTGTGCTGTGTGATGGTGTGACCATTGTGAATTTAGCAAGGCGAGCATGCTGAGCGGCAGTATTGTTTCAAAGCAGTGAACACTAAAAAAAAAAAAAAAAAAAAAATCTGAACTTCTGCAGTCATGTTGTAAAAGTTGCAATTTTAATTTATTAGGCCCATTTTCTCTTCCAGTAAGATAATTTGTTCATAGGATTAAGATTGGAAAATCCATAGACTAAGTATTACAGGGGTGGTTCCAGGATTTGCCCGACGAGGGGGTCGATGCCCCCCACAAAAAAAGCGGGCGTGGTCGGGCGTCAATATCTGTCGAAAGTGTTCTCCCACCCTGAAACAATTTTTGGTTTGAAAGGCTTACTTAGTCGATTTTAGTGATTTTTGGTGTACTAATAGAATACATTACATTTTTCTCACCGACGAATTGTGGTTTTTCTCCCCGACAGGGGGGGGGGGGGAAGCCAGCCCCCCCCCCCCCCCAAACAGCTGCCGCCACCCCTGCTAAGTACAGTATTTATAGTAGGGCCTAGGCCATTGAATTGTTTTCATTTTCTGTCTGTGATTAAGGCCTAATTGTACCGCTAAAATAAGACTAACTAGGCCTATTGTATGTATTATTTCACTCTGTGTAGGCCCCCATGAATTGATAATATTGGGATCCCAATTTTTTGGAAAGAAAAACACACAGGGACAACTTATTTTTTCTTACATTGGTTGTACCATGAAGGAGTTAGTTGTACGGACTGTATTTTGCTATGATGTGCGATTACAGACAGGGCCCACACTTTGTCGAGGAATACAAAACATAGCTGAAGTTTTGCATGACGTCAACATACGTAGCCACGCCCCCTCGGCTGAACCCGTTGTATTTAGCAACTACCCTTAAAACTGATCATAGAGATTTACTCAAAATATTTATTCTTTATTTGACAAAAGAGCAAAGTAAAATAGATTGGTGGTTCATATATCAAGGAGCCTTCTCGATTACATCGCTGGGGACAGCTACTGTACCAGCTATCCCCATCTTGTAGCCATTTTATGTAAAGCAATAATTAACAATATAATTTCCATGCCTTGATTAAATTATTGATATCTGAATAATTTGGACTTGGTATGCACTTAACTATGAATCTATGTCCCTGGTTCAAAGCCATGCAAACACTACAGCTGGTGTACTGGAATGTTAGTCCTAACATATTATAAAATGAATTAAAGTGATGATATGACCAACATTATAATACTTTTAGTAGTATAATGCTTTTAGACATTGCTACTGTAATTTTTAAAGTATAAGTAATACTATTTATAACAATATTTACATTGCAAAATTGGAGGGATAACTTATTCTTTGATTATAGGTGTTTTGTAAAAATGTTGATACTGAAAATTATATTATGAAAGTCAGAACATAGTCCTTATATTTCCCTAGGCATAGTAGAACCTAAGAGAGCATGCAAAATAAATCTGAGAGTTTTTTTTTTTCTTGTTTAATTTTTTTTTTTTTAAATTATAATCATTATATGTTTTTTCTGTCTTACTGCAGCCCATTTTCGGCTTGCATAGATCGATGGCACTTATAATGCTTTTTATTTAATTATTGCAGTATTTTAGCCATAGGCCATCTAATTCTGATTGCCGAATTGGTCTATAAATGATTTAAAGAGAGAATTAAAAATTCAATAATAACTGGTTCGCAAAATTTTCTTTCATGTGTTTTCATAGTTTTTTTCCTATTCATGAGTACAACATAACAGAATTTTGTATTACGTAATCTCAATTATTGCACTTATATTATACATATTTTTTTTATAGATTTGTCTGGACTAACACTTCAACATACAGGTAAGATAGTCCTTTATTCATCTTCCTTTTTTTGATTGTTTCTAAGATCTTAGTTCTCAAAATCTGTTACAATTGTTCACCATCTAATCTCAAGCAGAAAATGTGATGAAGGAAGTGTAGGGAAGGGGTTGGAGGGGTTGGTATGGTGTAAAAAGTATATGGTATATTTTTTTTTTTATTAAAAATTAATTTTTTTTGCTCCTCAACAAATTGTGTTTTTTCTCCCTAACAATGGATATGGGGGTGGGGAAACTCTCCCCAACAGAACCCTGGCCCCACCTCC
Organism: Anneissia japonica; assembly: GCF_011630105.1. Classification (NCBI taxonomy): domain Eukaryota; kingdom Metazoa; phylum Echinodermata; class Crinoidea; order Comatulida; family Comatulidae; genus Anneissia; species Anneissia japonica. The sequence goes on from NW_022719050.1 coordinate 997,450, forward strand.
CGCCACTATGTCCTTGAACATACTCTTAATACTGTTGACTCCAGCCTGCTACAAGTACAGGTACATTAGCATTTAAAGTTACTGTACGAAAATATACTGGACCGGCTGTAGCATTCCATTGATTCCATAGAGTAGAAAAAAAGAATGATGCAAAGAGAAGTTAAATATTAAAGCTCTCTATATTTTGATTCATCCCACAAAATGATGTAGTATTTCTGTAATATTTGTTCAGATGCAATTGAAAACAAAATCTGGCGTTAACAATTACTGTACACCAATTGTTAATTCTTCTGTATTGATTTTTCAATATCTGGCTCTCACTGTGTTGAATAGATTTTTGTCATACAAGGTCGGAGTATTCTACTTAATTTTATCATATCATCTGCAGCATTCGCTTCATTAACATTAGTTGGTATTGGGGCTCATTTAATATTAATGAATTAAACTTAGTTCATGGTTAAAAACATTATATGTATTGATTATCTTGGGATGTATTTTTTGTATCTATCTCTACTCGTAATATGATTGGTTAAACCTGGTGAGCATCGAAGGTTAAATTGCACCTACATTGTTTCTGGAGGAAAGATAGAGCGATGTAAAGTTCAAGTATGGTATAGAACGGCCAGCAGTAGTAGCCAATTGCATGGCTTCAATGTTTCTTGCAATTAACCCTTGGCATTGAGCATTAACCCGAACCTTGCTGTTGCTTTATAAAAGGCATCGCAGAAGCCAGAACATCATTCGAGCTACGAATGACAATATAGCAACAACTAAAGAAATCATACAAGCAACCTGCTATTTAAACATGTGCCGAGCAAGCTCAGTTAGAATGGAGGAGAAAGATTGTACACCAACTGTAGCAGTTGAAGACGGCTTTGAAGAACCAATTCAGCTGTACAGAAAACGCACGATGGTGGTTCCACCTCTTGTTATTTCAAATTCAGAGTCTTTACAAATATCTGTTAATGAAGACAACTTTAAAAAAAGTGACAACTTTTGTAGTCCAGCCTTATGCACGCCAGTCAGCAGCAATTTACCAATTGCAAAAATGATGAATGGATCGACAGAAAGATTTCTTTTTGTGGAAACATTTACTCAAGAAAAAATTGGATACGATGAGCCAGACTTTTACGTAGACATTGATGGCGATGTACAACCAGAAAAAACTCCAGAACAAGAAGCTGCAGAGATTGCTGTCACAGAAGCTTTGAGCAGAATTGGTGATAACATTGAAAAGAATTATCAGATGAAAGGAGAATATATATTTGCAAGCCTTCTGAGCTCAATTACAAAGACAATAAAATGTCAACAAATTGTTGAGAATTCAGATGGAACAGCAGTTTAATTGAAACTTTAAAGAAGGGTGCTAGAGATAAAATTTAGACCAACTGGTCTTCTAATGGCTTTACTAAAATGAAGTGAAGGAATGCCTTTTCTACTTTACCAAAGACAATCGGAATTTGAAGTGCAATGATTTAGCCTATGCTGTACAGTACAAATATACTTTTTCATGGCAAGAACTATGCAGTAGATGTAGTACACTTTTGAATGTACTGTAGCAAGAGATGAAACGTGAAACGATATAGTTACTAAAGAATCTAGTGAATGAATACTTCATATATTATGCTAATTATAATTGAAATCTGAAACAAGAATTAGCAACAAAGACTACATTTTGTTATTCATGGCAGCTGAAGTTATATTGCAGCTGATATTGATGAAGGGGCTGCAGAATGTACTTAAGAAAGTTAAAATACTACTTATATTTTAATCAATTATATGTAATGTAATTTTAATTTTTTTTTTAAGAACTAAAATATTGTGTGATATTTTTCTGTTATAGAATTTTTTTATAGAATTTATCTATTGATTTATGATTTATAGTGAATGTTTACAGTTTTAGTAATGTATTATAACAACTCATGAATTACCTCAAGCAAATCAGTCTTCCAGTAAAATTTTGAATGGAAAATAAAATGGTGCTATTATTTACCAAAAGAATAACTTGTTCTACTGTGTTTCTTACGACTTATATTTTTATAAAACAACAAAAATAATTTATAAAGTATATTTCAGAGTTGATGTTGGGTATCACAGTGCGTGTGTGTGTGTGTGGATTTAAATAAAAAATAACACATTTTACTTCACGATATGAAGTTGTCGGAAGTTTCCAATATTCAGAAAAAATTCTCCTGCATATTTTACATTGTTTTTAATTACCATTACAATACTCTGAATAAGTCAACAAACTACTTACAGTCGGAACCAACTTGTAGCAGCAGCAGACCTCCTATATGAATGTCAGACAAATGAAAATTTTCAAAATGATAATTGAAATTTGATTGAATATTCCACTGTAAATCATACTTTTTAAAATATGTCCTACTGTACTGTATTCACCCCACCTGTATTTTAGTATTGCGTAGCCTATACATGTGACGTGTAATTGAACATGAGACAATCAGACAATTCAAAACACAAAATAATTTTCAATTTTTACTCTGCCTGTTAACCATAGATAGATTCTAATATAATAAATTTATTGGTTTCTCTCTTTTATAACTTAAAAAATAACAGTGTATCTACGAGTCAGATTAATTATGTTATCAAATAGTTTGATAACATTGAAATTGATAAAACATTTAAAGCAAGCATATAGGGGAAAAATTTATATCAGGCAGTATTCGTCTATATCATGACAAGACGCCAAGTTTGTGGATTGAATCAATTTGAAGGTCTAGTGATCATGCAAAGTCGTGTAATTGAGCCTAAACTCATTTTCCTATTTCCTATTTGCTGCAATATTTCTTTTGATTTGATTGAGCATAGCTGCAATATGCAAGTTAATATAGGCCTAGTCATCAAAAACAGAATGGAAATATTATTTTAGGCTTCTTGTATCAGGCCAGATAACATGCATGGCCATTTCCAGCCCTGTAGGCCACCTGTTGGAAACCTCTGTTTTATATTGATTGTACTAATAATTATACTAACTTAAAAGGTTGTTTAAATAACCAGGAAAAAAAACTGAGCAAAAAAAAAACTTGTAAAACAGTAGGAAAAAAATATTGATGCTTGACAATACCCTACTGTATATAGCCAAGCATCAGTATTTGTGTCTGAAAAAGATCTGTAATTTTTTAGAGTTGGTCTTTCATATTTGATTGTCTGCTGCAGGACAGTAGCAGCATAACTTGAATATAGAGACTTTAGCTCAAAAATTCTAAATAAAAAAGGAGAATGACAATAGAAAAATTTCCTTCTGACTAGTAGCTAAAGGTTATGCTATGCCAACCTTGTTTCCTTTGATGGTCTGGCACTGTTAAAATAGCAAAACAACATTTAGAAGAAAGTTAACAACAAATACTAAACTATTCATTTTCCTTCCCATTCTGAAGAATTGTATTTAATCACACAAGGTCAGAGTATCCAGCTTGTTTCACTCACACTAAGGTAGAGACCGCTTCAATATCATTGGTTGATATTGGTGCTCATTTAATATTAATGAATATGAACCATTTAGTTCATGGTTGCCAACATAATACATTTATTGATTTTTTCTGTTAGTTTACATTTATTTGTAGGGAATTGTATCCGGTTAGACCTTGTCAGTAATCATCATTATGGAATGGTTAGTAGTAGATAGCCAGAGTAATGCCTTTAATGTTTATTGTGCTTATCCCTTATATTTTGTTTTCAGCGAACCAAGTAATGATAAAAATTGTAATGTTTATTAGTGGACATTTATATAGTGCATAATAACTGATCTCTGTATGAACAATTAAAAAAAAAAATCAGCTTCAAAGACCAAACAACACTCATCATTGGCAGCCCAGTCACAAATGACATATGCAACAGGCACTCATGGAGAGGGATATGCATTGTTAGAATTATATTGTTTTATTTATTAGTCAGTGCATTTAATTTTAGCCATAGTATCGATTTGATAAATAAAGAAAAACAACAGCACAATAATACCAGCAATAATAATAATAATTACTAATAAAAATAATAGTAAGGTAATGAAAAAAGTAAAAAGATAAAGGAAGAGGCTGATAAGAACAATGTACTGTTGGTGGGTTTTTAGACATAGTTTGAAAAGAGAGTGAAGTTGTTTAAAAGTTGTTTGAATCAGCCTTTCCCGTACACTTTAGGCAACATATAATTGTGAATGTAGAGTTGTGGTTTGGGGTGGATCTTAGTTCCATGTCTGCAAATGTAGTAATTAGGTAAATATAATAATTGATTACAAGGGAACAGTTTAGCTCAGTCAGCTGAACTTGTGGTAGCTACTATGGGGGAATTGTTGTAACTGCGTGCAAAGTGTCTTGCCCGTGGTCTATTTCCAACTAAAGCACAATCCCTTATCGCAATGCTACAGTAACTCACCCACACCATTTAGGTATAAACTAAAGTATGAAGAAGTCACTTGTAAAAAGTTAATGTACCTTGAATTAACCAAGTTCATACATTACATTCAAAAGCTACGTTCTGACATTTGGAGAAAGTATGTCTACTGTACACAAATACTACTTGTTCATCTTCCGTCTCTCTACAATTAACTCTATTCAATCGTACAAGGTCAGCATATTAGGCTTTCTTCAATCAGGTCACAGCAGCGTTGATTTCAATATCATTGGTTGATATCGGTGCTCATATAATATTAATGAACTAAAGTTCAGTTCACAGTTGGCACACATAAGAAATATATTGATTTTCTTACATAATTAGTACATTTATCTGTGATGTGAATTGAATTTGTTTAGACCTTGTCGGGATCGAAGGCTAGACAGCAAATTTATATTGTTTCCGGAGGAAAGATAGAGCAACGTTAGGTTCAAGTACAACATTATCGAAGAACAGTCAGTAGTAGATAGCCAATGGGATGGCTTCAATGATTATTGCACTTAACCCGTGGCATTGTTGTCGGTCTATAAAAGGTATCGCAGTAGTCAGTACATCATTTGAGCTACGAAAAGCAATTTAGCAACAAATCACAAAAGCAATCTCCTATTTCAATATGTGCCGAGCAAGCTCAGTCAGAATGGAGAAGAAACATTGTTCACCAGCTGCGGAAGTTGACAGCTTTGAAGAACCAATTCAGCTGTACAGAAAACGTACAATGGTGGTTCCACCTCTTGTTATTTCAAATTCGGAGTCTTTACTTATACCTGAAGATAATTTTCCAAAAAATGACAATTTTTGCAATGCAGCCTTGTGCACACCAGTCAGCAGCTATTTACCAATTGCTAAAATGATGAATGGATCGACAGAAAGATTTCTTTTTGTGGAAATATTCACACAAGAAAAATTTGGATATGAAACGCCAGGCTTTTACACAGACATTGATGGAGATGAACAACCAGAAAAAACTCCAGAACAAGAAGCTGCAGAAATTGCTGCCACAGAAGCTTTGAGCAGAATTGGTGATAACATTGAAAAGAATTACCAGATGAAAGGAGAATGTTTATTTGCAAGTCTTCTGAGAATTACAATGAAAATACAACAAACCGTTGAAAATTCAGAAGGAACAGCAGTTTAATTGAAACTTTTCCTGAATTGCTTCAAGTAATGAGAACGAGGCAAGTTATTGCAATTATAATTACGACCAAAAAAAAACAAACTAAAGGACTATGGCAACTAAAGAACCTAAAGTTATATAGCAGCTGACGATATCAGGTAGATGGCTATAAGAAATAACAATTGAATCTACTTCACCAAAGAAAACTGAAATCAAAAGTGCAATAATTTAGCCTTATTTAAAGACTTAGTAATTTTTCATGGCAGCTAAAACTATATGACAGCTGAAGATATAAAGACTAATATATGATTAGAGGGCTGCAGAATATAGGAAATTAAATCACTTTTAGTAAAGGAATTTATATAATGTATTTAAATTGTATGCTAACAGTATTATCATTGCATTCAAATTGTTTATTTGTGCATAAATTAATCCACATTGGATGTGTACAGTTCAGTATTATTTTTTTAATTATAGCAACTCATTAATAAACGACAATAATTTTGAACATATTTTAAAAATATTTATATTTTGTAAAAAAAAAATAAAGTTATATTTCAATGTTAAATAAAATGGTGCTGAAAATTTTGAAATAGATTTGACTTTGTGGTTTTTACAAGTACAAAAATTTGTCATCTACAATCCAACAATTTATCACCAGTGATCATTAATGAATTTTCTGTTGATAAACTTCAGTGTGTGTGAGTGTGTGTGTGTGTACATACTGTACGTACTTCAATTTATGAAGTTACAGCAAATAACATTCCACGAAGCTGTTGGATAATTTATGTTAACATCATTGTTGCTTTAAAAATTTGGATGACCGGTATGTATAAAATAATAATAATGTAGTTTTATAAAGCGCCATATGCATCAAATATGAGGCTCAGGCACTTGATATGTGGACTAGGAACTCGATCAATGACTTTCTTCTCCCTTAAAGATCCCTTCGTGTCTGTTTTACCCGGTAACCCGGTACCAGCAACTCGCGTATACGCCAGGGTATCCCCCTGCTCATCTCAAATGATGTACATGATTTTTTATAGTGCACATAAGTCATTGTATACACTGGGTGTACGGTATAGTCCTTATCTGAGAAGACTTGTTCTATCACCAGAATCATAGTGCCCCTGCTAAATGCCCAGCCATTCTACTAGCCCTTGTTTGAGTTATCAGTTTACAATCTTCAATGCCTTTGTACTGGTTGCCTTCAGTAATGCTCCACCTCTTCTTTGACATTAAGGAAGTTTAAACATGAAATTCAAACCTCTGAATGTTATTGTTTGACAATGACTGTACCATTCTGCACATTTCCAGGATTGTATGCTCAATTCAGATAAAATGTACTTTTAAAAGGCTTGCAGTATACCTTTCTAAATTCTAAATCTAGATTTTACTTAGTAATATAAACTGCAATAAAAAGGAAACACAAAAATGAAGAAAGAACTAATACAAATTATATGTAGTACAGTATTGTATATGGTGGCTAATTTGAGTGATTGATTATTGATTCTGCGTGCTGTCTATGTAACATTTTTTGTCTCAAGAATGATTAAAGATACACTGTATGCAAAAGAACTTGTGTGGGGGGTGGGGTGACCTCAAAAATTCAAATAACATTTTAAATAGCTCGTTGAAAATGATCAAATATTTACCATAAAAAGATCGACGAAATTTAGTTTTACAAATATTTTACTACAAATATCTTTATTGATTTAAGGGTCTATGCGAAAAAGAATATCAGTCAACACTATTAACCATCCGTTAATTGACAGGGAATATTTGTTCTCTTTTAAATTCTTAATTATACTTAAAATACAGCTTTTGTTGCCGTCGGTACAGAAGATGGCACGTGTGGGGCACCCTCTGAACAACTCATGCAAAAAGTGGACGAGAAAACTCGCACCTGGCACAGGCAATAAAAACAATTTTCCTATTGCCAGCCACAAGTTTAATCATCCCCAAATATTTTCCCGCCAATTTATTAAACACCATTTTCATAATTTATGATTAGTTTAGTATGATTTGAAAAAACTGTGTTTTCATTCGTAAACTTATGGCATACAGGGCAGAGCTTGTACAAAAGATGTGGCATTGAACGTGTTAAACAATAAGATTTTGTCTGGCATATGTTGCATATAGCAGTGGCATCCAGGATTTTGAAAAGGAGGGTTCTTATAGAAATATTACATCCACTGAACTTTATGCAAGACAGAGCATATATCAATAGTTATGATTGCACCATACAGTAGATTTGTTGTAACGTCTAATGTAACTTACTTTGCCATTTATTTCAACTAATTTACTGATTGTTTTGTCACATTTGAAAAAAAAACAAAAAAAACTGAATGCTCAGGCATCATGAGGTTCAAGAATTCATTTTTTGAGTAAAAGAAAAAAAACCTGAAAATCCATAGCAAACCTTTTCTTTTTTAAATATCAACTATTTATTTGACACTTGTGACTTATTAGATACAGTAGTGTATCCTAACATACTGATACTGTAGTATGATAGAATCTTTGTCATTTAGTTTGGATGGAAGTGTGCTTATGAAAGTTTGCAGGGTTTGCTAGTGTCTTGCATGAAAAGAATTGGTCAGATACATTCAATAGTGGGTTTACAAACTTAATCCAGTTTTTGTACAGTATAACCGATAAATATTTAACAATTTTAGGGTGAAAATAAAATTAGAAATGTGCACTTCAATAAAAATTATAAAAGCACACAATTACAAATTTTACAGTCAATTAGCAGGGCATAGCATTCTTATTATTAAGTACTGTATAAAACAAAATGTACTGTTTGCTATAAGATAAATGCTGTCCATCTTCCGTCTCGCTACAATCAATGAATTGTATTCAATCGTACAAGGTCAGCGTGTTGGACTTGCTTCAATCAGATCACAGCAGAGTTGGCTTCAATATCATTGGTTGATGTTGGTGCTCATTTAATATTAATGAATTAAAGTTCAGTTCATGGTTGCCAACATAATAAATTTATTGATTTTCTTTCGTAATACGTACATTTATCTGTGGGGGTGTGAATTGTATTCGTTTAGACCTTGTCAGAGGTTCAAGTACGACATTATCAAGGAACGGTCAGTACTACATAGCCAATAGAATGGCTTTAATTTTCATTGAACCTAATTGTTGGCATTGAATACTAGCGTGGACATTGCTGTCGCTCTATAAAAGGCATCGCAGAAGCCAGTGCATCATTTGATCTACGAATGGCAATATAGTCAACAACTGAAGGTTTTCTAGCTATTGCAACATGTGCCGATCAAGTTCAATTAAAATGGAGAAGGGACATTGTACACCAACAGTGGAAGTCGAAAACAGCTTTGAAGAACCAATTCAGCTGTACAGAAAACGCACGATGGTGGTTCCACCTCTTGTTATTTCAAATTCGGAGTCTTTACAGATACCTGTTAATGAAGACAGTTTTAAAAAGAGCGACAACTTTTGTAGTCCAGCCCTGTGCACGCCAGTCAGCAGCTATTTACCAATTGCTAAAATGATGAATGGATCGACAGAAAGATTTCTTTTTGTGGAGACATATACTCAAGAAAAAATTGGATACGATGAGCCAGACTTTTACGTAGACATTGATGGAGATGAACAACCACAAAAAACTCCAGAACAAGAAGCTGCAGAAATTGCTGCCACAGAAGCCTTGAGCAGAATTGGTGATAACATTGAAAAGAATTACCAGATGAAAGGAGAATGTTTATTTGCAAGTCTTCTGAGAATTACAATGAAAATACAACAAACAGTTGAAAATTCAGAAGGAACAGAGGTTTAATTAGAACTTTTTACACAAAATACTAAATACTTTTTTTTACTATCTGAAGTGCAATAAGTTAGCCCGAGACTTTGTAATACATCATGGAAAGTACTTAGATTAATGGCAGCTGAAGTTATGATTGAAAAAAGGACTGCAAGAGATGCAGACAGGCATGAAGAATGAAGTGAAACATGGTCATATCTTCTAAAAAGTATTTGAATTGAACTGATTTTGCCTGACACATAGACTTTGAATTTGGTCATTGCTGGAATTATGGCAGCTGAAATTATGTAACAGCAGCTGATGATATTGATGATGGGCTACAGAAGCAATTTAAAAAACTTACTCAAATTATTATTTTAATTAAATTATAAATGTGCTACTGTATACTTAATGTTTTAAACATGATTGTATGTTTTTTAAAGTATAATTGCTTGTTATTTTTATATAAATAGATCCATATTGGATGTTTGAAGCTCAATTTGTTAATTATGTAATTTTGTTTATGAAATTTTGTAAACTAATTGTTTTCAAGATATTTTGTTGCTTATGCTACCTATTGATTTAACAGTAATATTTTCAATGGAAAATAAAATGGTGCTAAATATTTTCAATAACTGAATCTTGACTTTGTGTTTCTTACAAGTACATCTACAACCTGAATAATTTTATCACCAGTGAGAGTTGATGAGCATCAGTGAGAATGACTTTGAATTGTGTATGATATTTACAAAGCTGTTCTATGAAAAACAAAAAAATCAGAAAATTATTCTAAAGAATTTTTGATATACTTAACCTTTTATTGCAAAAATGTATAAAATAAATTATCAAATCCAACAATTCTTTAAAAGAATTGTTTTGCTCGATTGGTTGAATATATTTATATGAATTCCAGTCAAATTGGCAAAGTGTTCACATTTGTGTTTCTAAATAATTTAGAATTGTATAGAAATTTGTTATAAAAAAGAAAAGAAATCATATTTTAGCAAATTTGTATCAATATTATTTGCACAACTGAGAAGAATAGCTTCAAACTTCAATTTGCAGCATGAGTTACCCATGACTACCAACATACCAACATACCAAATAGAAAAACTAAAAATTTACCCAGCATCAATTCTATAAAATCATAAAAAATGTAACATGTAGTTTTCAATTGCAAGTTAAAATCTATTTAGATGACAGATAGTTATTGAACATGATGTATTCAAAATATCAAAATTGATATTTTTAGTCCTGACAACCTATTTTTCTTTTCTTGGTTGATTACTGGCGACTTTGTCAGGTTTCATGGAAGACATTACATTTAGGTACATGTACTGTACCAAGAATTAGTGAAAGATATCAACTAATGTCTTGTATAATCATTGATCAGCTTGAAAGCCTTTCAGTAACACCTAATGCAATATAATTACAGTACTATATAATTGTTTGATTCTTCACTTAATGGTGCTTATATCTGTGGATATGAAAAAATTTCATTAATCATTGCTATATATTTAAAGTGTTTATGAAATTTTGGATGAAGGAGAAACAAGATTTATTTTTTTTTTTCTAACAGGTGTAACTTATACAGTTTACTGTTCATCAGAGAAATGTTTTCTTTAATTTAAAATATATTAAGAAGATGTTCTATATCTTAATATAAGGTAATCATGTAGGGTTTTAAGCTGCATTCAACTGTTTCATAGTGATGTCATCCATTTCATTCTGACTGGAATTACAATATTTTTCAGCAACAACATAGTTTTGTAATCATTACGGTTCGTAGAATTGTGGTAATTTTCCTCTGTATGTTTTTGATACAATTCAAAAAGGTTGCCAAAATTGCAATTAACAAACAATATGTGCCAATTGCCTTTTTAGCTCCTCCTACTCGTCTAGTAAAGGATGAATTTGCTAATGAATGCGTGCAGGTTGAACAACACAACATCTCCCATCCACCTCTCCCAACTCCCAATGGAATGGGAATGTCGGGTTCAGGTAGTCATGTGCAAGGAATGAGTCCCGGAATGATGGGAAACTTCCAGAGGATGATGTCACCTGCTTCTCACCAACCTCGGGGTAAGATTTTGTTCAGTGGTTTAAACAACATACCAAAATTAACATATTAAATCACAATGCTTGGAAAAGCCTGTCTCACTATTTGTTTTTCAAAGGATTTTCATCAGACTGAATAAAAATAACCCATAATCGATATTTTGCAATGAATTTACAGGCCTACAATGGCAGTACCTTTACATCAGACACTAAATTTAGACAACTTTCATGTGCAAAATGGAGAAAAATAAAGATCACTTTTTAAAATTTGTAAACAAAAAAATCAAAATTTATGTGACAAATAACTGTGATATGCCCATATTTGGCATCACACAAATTTGTCACATAAAATGTGATATTGTGAACAGAGCTCAAGGCAATAGTGGTTATTATCACTGGCACCTCAAAGTTTTCAATCTAGATTGCTAGCGCTCTTGGTTAATAAACTTTTAAAACATGTTACTTGTGACTTGTCTTTATTAGCTCCAGGACCAGTTCATATTGGACAGCAGTCGCTACCCCCTACTTCACTTCAGGGCCACTCCTCGGGCTACCAAGTCTCATCAACAGCTACAAGACCAGGAGATTCACCAAGGATTGGTGAGTATTATTTAATAGTGATGTAGTAGTGATGGGAATAATTTAATAGTGATATTAAAATTTATCAACATTTGAGTTTATGCAACAAGATGACATTAAAAAGGAATCTGAGGTAAACATGACAGTGGCTTCTCAAAAGCACATTCTTTAATTGTGAGCTTAAGAAATATATAACTTTTTTTTTTGACATCTAATTTTTTTCAGTGGCCTTTAGTTATCTCATTCTACTATTTTAATAAGCATCATGGTTTTGTTCTGTAGGTTCTGTTGGGCCTTTGTCTAGGCCTCCGGGACCTGTAATGCAGCAGTCGAGCCCTAGACCTCAAGGGCAAGCATTCAGATCTGATGCTTCTCCATCGCCACAAATCTTGCCACAGGCCTCGGCCCCAGCGACTCAGCAGCAACAACAGCAGCAGCAGCAAAACCCACCACAACACCCTTCTCCATCTACCTCAGGGCCTCCGGGTCCAGCATCCCCAACGGGTAGCAATCCTCAAACACCTTCTCGAGGTAAGACATTTTTCATGTATAGACTTTAGTGATATTACAGAGAATCTGCTCTCTTGACTGCGGTGCCGGCGATGTTATATGGCTATGATGAACTATGATGGAATTTTTGGTAATGGTGGTGTTGATAATAGCCAATGATGTTGGTAGTGGTAAATATGCAAATGTGCTGACCCGGAAGTTGTAGTGTCTCAGATGCTGGGTGTTGCAAACCCTGCAAGAATCGTCATTACAGCATTGATGGTGGTGGTGATGATGGTAATGATGCTAGTGGTACAGTAATATTAAATAGTACTAATTATATTTTTAAATATATTTTTTACATTTTTGTAGTTCTAGGTAGTACAGCTGCATGGAGGCCATCTCCTAGCAGTACAGGTCCATTTAATCAGAGTAGCAATGGACCGAATTCCAACACCCCTGGACCCTACTGGAACCAGGCCAACCAACTACAGACTGATATGACATTGAATACGCCAATCTCATCACATCCAGGTAATTTTAATTTTAATGGACTGGTATTGACTTGATTCAGATTTATTTCGCATCATAAAATACAAACAAAAATAAAATTTGTGTAAAGCAGATAAAACAAAATAAAATAGAATTGAAAAAAATGGTTATGTAAGAGTGGCCTTTCTTTAAAAAGTGAAACTTACCTGCATTCATCTAACAAATTCCTCCTGTATATTCCTAAATGGAAACTCAAGTCATGTGGTCAACATGCATTCTCTTGTGCAGCACCCACTTTATATAATACTTTACCAATACACATTAAAACTTCACAAAGTGTCAACTTTTTCGAAAAAAGTCTGAAGGCCTACCTGTTCCCGTACGCATTTCAAATTTAACTTTGTTGAGCGCCTTTGAACATTATTATTGGATACCGGCGCTATATAAATGCATTTAATTGATTGATTACCTCCAATGGATTCCTTCTTAAAACATTGAAGAACATTGATTGCACCAGATATAAAATTGTAAAAATTGTCTACCTAAAACAGTTCATGTTTCTATAGCGGGGCAGTGGGGATGAGGTATTTGATACAGAGACAATGTACAGTTTTTTTTTCATGTTAGATTTTTTTTCACATTATTTTTGTGTTTCTATTTTTAGGCCCTGAACACTGGTGTTCTATTGCCTACTTTGAACTGGACACTCAGGTTGGTGAGATATTTAAAGTACCATCAAACTGCTCAACTGTAACAATTGATGGCTATGTGGATCCATCAGGACTAGAGAGGTTTTGTCTCGGCCAGCTATCCAATGTCCACAGAACAGAAGCTAGTGAGCGAGCCAGGTATATTGTTTGATTTATAGTGGAATTGTTACATGTTCATATAGTTATTAGCAAAAGCTTATTTACATTTATCATCATTATTATATTTATTATGAAGAATTCATATGGTCCACAGACATGTAAAGTAAGACCTATATCAAGGTCAGAGCTGATGTAGAATAGTTTTTTTTCCCCCCCCCCAAAGGCATTATAATCAGATTATTGACATCTTGTAAACATATTTTTATTTTACAAATTTATTTCATACAAACACAAAATAAAGTTTGCCTCTGATAAGTCATTTAACATAAATATTAACAGTGGTGTACTGTAAAACATTATTTCCATGTCAAAAAGGAAGAATATTTATAATCCATATTATATACAATTGTGTTTTGTTAATAACAATTTCTTTAAGGTAATTAAATTCAACTCGATCAACTGATAAAATTGATACTATTTTTAAAATAATTACAATTATTTTGTATTTAAATAATAATAATAAAATTGAATTAAATTATTATTGTAATTATTGAAACAATATATTTAATCAATTACTAATAATATTTTGTATATCTTATATTTTTGAAGAAAAATTAACTATATAAACCAGTATATACATAAATTATGTTGTTAATTGTCAGTCTTCATATCCCATCAGGTTACACATTGGCAAGGGTGTCCAGCTTGATCTTAGAGGAGAGGGTGATGTTTGGGTGCGCTGCCTGAGTGATCACGCTGTGTTTGTGCAAAGCTACTATTTGGACCGTGAAGCTGGTAGAGCACCAGGGGATGCTGTTCATAAGATATATCCTAGCGCTTATATCAAGGTAATTTGTCATCAATGATGATTTTTTTTTTTTTACTACTTTTGTTAATATTATTAATTGTGGACAGACAAGTGTAGCTGGTACCAGAGCTCAGACACGAAGAGACCCGTAGGGGAGAACCAAGTTACAGTACAAGCTAGTTCAAACCTCCAGCGCTTTGAGACTTCAGTATAAAGCGCTATAAAATCTAACTATATTACAGTACATATTTTTATTGTTATTTTGTTTTATTATTGTTATTATTACTTTAATTTTAAAAAAGATACAAAATAAGGAAGAAAAGGGAAAGGAAAGATAAGGAAAATATAAGAAAGGAAAAGGAAAGAAAAGACAAAGAAATGTAAGGGGGAAAAAAAACCCAAAAAAACATGGAAATGTTAGGAGGGCAATGGAAAGATAAGGTATATAAGAAAGGAAATGAACAAAAAGATAAGACAAGTTGAGAAAGGAAAGAAAAAGATGGCCTATCATTTCACCGGAACCTCTGATCTTTAGGGTTCCCAGAGATGATCAGAAAGTGAATGAATATGCAAAATTGAAAATATAAAAACTGATGAATTGTGATACTACAGTTAATAAACAGCAATTCATATACCGTAAAATTTATGTAGAGTAGAAAAGTAACCTTTTTTATTTATTTACTTATTTCTCCATATTAACATCTTTATTTAACATAATTGGTTCTACAGTCATGTTTTTTAAAGTGTCAATATAATCAATTTACGTTAATGACCACCGAATTTTCTGTTAGCAGAATGGTTAAAATTAATAACAATGATAATAAATTAAAGGTAAAATATGGTGGGTTTAGCGATTCAGATGTTTGCCTTCATCATCCATCCTGTAACTGGTGAGTTGCTTGCCTTTTGATGAGAATGAAACAAAAATAAAAAACATCTATATTTGCAGTGATGTATTCAACACCTTCCATCTGTGAAAGACCCTCTCTGGACCGCTTCTATTTCGAAATTCCTGGATCCGCTACTGATTTCAGTTTCTTACTGTGTAGATTTAAGTTACTGTATTAGCTTTCAATTGAAAATTAGAATAAGAAATAAATACTAAAATTTGGTAGAGTGGCTAGTCAAATGGCTGAGTGGTTAAGGCAGGCGCACCGCAACCTACAGCCATAATATCGGCGCTGGTGCAAACAGCACGCTCACCTGTGGTTATGATGGTGGAACAAGTCTTCTCGGATAAGGACTATAAATAAAGAGCCCAGTACAGTAGGGGGGGTTACCCCAGTATACTGGTCCAGCAGCCTCTGTTACCCTGCGCTTACGGACCATTAGGTCCTTTGCCGGATGTACCTACGTAAACGTAAGTGGTAATGAATGAAAGGATTTTAGTACTGTAGTAAAAAAATTTGTAAATCAGCAAAAACTGAATTGTTTCAATTTTTGTCACCTTTGAAGTTGCTAACTTGTGAAAATAAGTTTCAGTGTTTAAAGATTTTTTTTCAGTCAGTAGAATTTAAATAGGGACAGAAAAATGAGTGCAAAAAGTTTATGTCATGACTCTTTAAATGCTTGTCAGTATCTTTGCTGATTGTCATTGTTTACATATTTTAGGTATTTGATCTTCGTCAGTGCCATGCCCAAATCAGGCAGCAAGTAGCTACAGCTCAAGCAGCGGCTGCAGCCCAAGCAGCTGCCGTGGCCGGTCATGTTCCAGGCCCTCAATCTGTGGGTGGTATCGCATCAGCAGTCAGTAAGTTGTCTATAAATTTCAGAGTATTGAAGTATATACCCGTTGCATTGTTCGGGAGTGCATTGCTATAATCATTTTGTTTTACCTTTCATTTAGTTTAATGGCTAATGAGCCTGTGACTCCGGGTAAGAATTATAGAAAGTTTTAGTTTCAGACCAGCATAATCTCTAAGCTTGTAGAAAGCAGGGTCACTCACACATCCCTGTGAAATATTGCAGAGCCTTTTGCAACACCCATATTGTAAACATGTTTTGACTGAGCATTTGTGAATAGGTGAATTATAAAATATATAATATATACAAGTACAGCATATAAATGGATGTATGTAATTCATGGAACGTAATCTGGAATTTTACAAATGGCAAAGCCCATTATGAGGCCAGGTAAGGGTCAGTGGGTATCATGTCTGGTCAACTGAGCCTCATCACCTTCAAGTTTTGATTGTAAATGTAGCTCTGTGATATATTTATAGATCAGAAAATGTTCAATGTTGCATTGATTACTACGTAAATGGTTGAGAATTGCATGTAGAAAGTGTTATAACAGAGTGAATGAAATCAACGATGTGTATTTTTCAATTAACAGGGTATTCAGCTGCTGCTGGTATAGGGGTTGATGACCTCCGAAGACTCTGTATTCTTAGGATGAGTTTTGTGAAGGGATGGGGTCCGGACTACCCAAGGCAGAGCATTAAACAGACTCCATGTTGGATTGAGATCCACTTGCATCGAGCACTACAACTCTTGGATGAAGTCTTGCATACTATGCCTCTGATGGAGCCGAGACCGATGGATTAATTAACAAATGTATCGCTCTGTACATAGCATTTTTATCCTGCTTATCATTGGACAAGTCATTACTGATGTTAAATACACAGTATCTGAAATAGGTTTTTTATTTGGGGGTGGGGGAATGTTGATTTTCTTACTATAATGATGGTAGGTTATGCCAAATATTATTTAAAACGATGCACAAAATGCCTAAAGTGTGCATTCCATAGACTGTTTTTGTTTTTTATTGTACAAAAGTTGTGTAATTGTCAGTGGAATTAATTTTTTTTATAATTTTAGATTCCTATGTATGCTTAATTCTCTAAAATATTAATGTTTCAATAATTGTCATCAATTTCATGAAAGTACCATATCTTCAAAATCATGTCAAAATACGGAATTTTGTAGTGTGCCATTGTTTGTTTTTTTCATGTTAATTATTATGTTCATATCCATAAAATCATGTAAAAGTAAAAAATATCTTTTGTTTACATGGGGGTTTTGTTGTCTTTTCTACAAATTCATATCAACGAAAGTAATGAAATTGGTAAAGCATTTGTAGATTGTGCTGTCTTTCTTATATGATGGCAACTTCAAATTTTATATGTATTATATTTTATTTTAATATTATATCAAATCAGAGTTGCATTATAAAACACATTTTGAGAATACTATTTAACTTCCAAATCATGCTAATTAATTAGAAATAAAGTCATGATTATTAATTATAAAATGAATAGAATTTGCCGGTCAGCAGTATAGACGATAGGAGCAATTTTGCTGCCCTGATTTGTAAATACATTGCATGTTCCTGTCCTCCTTTTTTGTATTGTAAATGCTTTTATTAAGAAAAAAACTGATTAAATGATCATCCCGGTAGGAGATGGAAGTGCCGTAATGCTTAGTCTATATTGTATTCTTACTAGGAATATAGGGGTCTAGATGTGTATAAGAGACAGGTGTAGGCATAAGTACTCTTTTATGAAAAACATAAAATGTTGATCTCAAAATGACACAAATCAACATTTTATTGTGTACTCTTTCGGGGGGAGGGAGGGGGTAACAGAAAAGAGTATGTTTTGTACTCTCTTAAAATGTTGATAATTATGGATGACCCATAAGCTTTAATATGATAGGTCATTTAATGGGATCGGCTTTCTATTGCCACAGTTAATAAAAGTGTAACACTCTGTATAGTACTGCCATATTCCTATGCTAATTACAGTACTCAGTTTAAAGTCAGGAAAATTATTTTTTGATATGTTGTACAACTGACTTTTCTAAGACACAAAAAGCATATTTGGTTTGGTGGTTACCATTCAGCGACAGTACACAGGTCTTGGGATTGCAAGCCTCATGTGCCATATAGTTTGAAGTTCAGCAATGCTAGGTTTGTGGATTTGAAAAGGATGCAGGCCTACTTATAGGAAAAGAACTGCAATTTTTGGATGAGGAGTCGAGAGATTTTGGAAGCTAGAGTAGTACATGTGATGATTACAAAAAGAAAACACAAAACAAGCTATTAGTTAGTACATCTTCCTGAAATGTTAATCACAGATTGTCAAAAAGATTTAAAATATAGGTGCAAGAGTGATAGAGAATACTATCCCAATAAATTACAGTAATAAACTATGAGGTGTAGTACATGGACTTGCTTAATACAAACACAGATTACCATTCAATATCAACACTCTATATCCTACCATGAAAGATAAATGACTCTACTAAAACTTTTATGTAAGACAAATATATGCACCTTTAGTTGAAGAAAATTTTCTATTTGGTCTACAAAGATGAAAACAATTCAGTGAGAATATTCCTTTAAAGGTAGAGAGGGAGTAGGGATCTTCTCTGGTGTCCATCATAGACGGACATCAAGTAGTTAAATTTTGGGGCCTTGTAACTTATTCTTTGCTGTTAAAAGAGAATTTTATCAGGCTTAAAATAAGTATATTGGCTGCACTTTGCATAAATTAATCAACTACTTAAAAAAAAAAAAAAATATTTCAATATGCTGAGACATCTGGCGTTAGAGAGCTTTCAATTGCACGACGACGGTAGTACCTAGAATGTACTGTTGTCACTAAGAATCATCTGTGCATGCGAGAACATCAAGTTATCACTGATTGTCGTCTGAATTCTAAGACACAGTTTGGCCTGAATGTATGTTGTGCATAGAATGTTGGATAATAATAATAATATGTCGTTCTTATATAGCGCTTAATGCCTTAAACATTATTACCCCGGTCACGGATGATTGAATCTTACATCACGTCATCACGCAAATCAAAAGCTCCCTATCGATGATCTGAGTTCTAAACTAACACACTTAAGCTTAGCCATGTGTTTTCCCAACTAGTAGTTTTTAATAAAATATAATTCTGTTGACCAAAATACTTTCAGCAAACCCCAGAACATGAGATTCTGACCAGTGGTGGCACCAGTAGGTGTCAGGGGATATAGCCTTGTTGGACGAGCATGGACCCCCATAGCTCGTGATTGTAAAGTGCCAACCAGACACCATCGTTATCTCTAAAAGTATACATTTAAGGAGCACCATTACTCATAATGATTATCCACTTTCAAAGAACCACTAACCATTTGGTTAAGATGTTTAGATCAATTCCACTAGGCCTCATACCAATGCCTTGGTATGCATTTTCAAAAAGGAACACTAGCCCTGAATAAATACTCACAGGGAGTCCATCTGAACTGGGCAAGTAGAATTTATATTAATGTGACCATATAAATATATGGTTTAAAAATAATGATGCATCAAGTGCAATTAAGAATTGCAGTCTCGCTCAACATTTTATGTTGCTAACCATCAAATTGTCATTTTATAAATGAAGCATTTGAAATAACTGCAGCATGAGATGTTTAGAGATCTTAATTGTCTTGGTTCTTGAGCTCAACACATGCAACCTTCTTAGTACTCTCATTTAGTAAAACTTTTTGGCAGCTGCTTCTTGCTTGCTTCTGTAAAATATAGAAAACAATTACCATTAATTATATGGTTGTTATACTGTATTATCACCACCACCACCATCATCATCTGGACTCATCATTATCATGGGGTTCTGTAGTGGGCTTCCAATTGTAAGGTCTGGAGTTAGTTTCATGTCTCACCACTTTATCCATGTTTACTGCAAACCTAATTAAACTTTATCTCCACTATGTGTGAACATAAAAATCAGTTCTATGAAAGGAGGTGTCTAGGAATTAGATCTACAGCTATACAGTATAGGTATCTTTGGCTAATGGTGATATTCTTGTCATTACAGGTTACAGGTACAAATCCTGCCAAAGGAATTTTTTTCATACTATTAAAAAAGGAACTTTTTCGTGCTATGCAGCAAACCTAATTTAAATGTTACAGTTCAGTTCAGTTCAGTTCAACTTTATTTATCCACGGAGGCCCAGATCAACACAGGGTTGTTCTTCCCTGGGGCCGTGCACAATAATACATAAATACAATAATTACAATACAATATATAAAAGGTATAAAAACATTTGTACAACAAGGAACAATCAGAACAAGATAAAATGATTAGATGATTAGAGACTTAAAGTTGACTTAATTTGAATTTAAATGAGCGCAGTGTTGGAGCTGTTTGAATGTCAACATTCAGGTTGTTCCATTCCAATGCCCCTTTATAGGAAAGACGTTTTTTATATTCAGTCTTTGGTAATGGCAGAACAACATTTTTCTGGTTATGTCTTAATTTGTAATTATTTATATTATAATTAAACATATTCAAAAGATAGGTTGGTGACAAATGATAAAGAATTTTATATACAAATATATTGCGATTTAAAGCTTGACATTGGCGTCAGGCAAGTAGGAAATTCTGGGATGGGTGGACAAGCAATCTGTTTTTGCTGTGGAAGAAAAAAAATTGGAGTAAAATGAAATTTATTTTATTTTACAGTATTTGATTGCAATAGCTAGATGCACACATTAAGTGATGCTCTACAATAAAGTCTTGTACTGAGGCTTATAGGGAGCACATGATTGTTTTAATCATGAAAAATGTCCTAAGATTGAAAAGCATGCATGTTAACCATCAGGTCAAAGGGGAATATTAAAAAAAGGTGGAATCTTCCCATTGGCAAATGATTTTGCCTAATGGATTATATCATCATAAAAATTTGATGTGAAAAAAAAATTATAATTTATTTAACTCTACAAATCACATCTCTATTCTTGTTACCATTTTATATGCTATGACCTAACCTAGCTATAAAAACCAAAAGGTCCACTGATTAATCTCAGATAAGATAGTTTCATACATACTCCAATTATCGAAATGCACGCCATCATTTCGGGATTCAATATTTCGACATTAATTATGTCATCATCAGTAATGATTCCGGATAATGACATAATTAATGTCGATGGCGTGCATTTCGATACTTGGAGTATGTATTATACCATCTAGCCTAGCTATAATTAAAAAAAAGATGTACCTCCGGTCTTTTAACTAAAGAGCCCAAATCAGCTCTTATATTGCGAAGGTTGTCCTGTATTTCATGTGTAAGTACACCTCCATCAAAGCCCCCTCCTCCGCCTTGTTGCTGTTGGGACTTCGCATGAATAAAGTTAGCTTTTTGTTGTATATCTCCAACAGCAGACCTATAAAGAAATATAAAGTAAATAATAAACAATATTTATTGATTCAATGTAATTATTTTAAAAATATAATAACACTACACCAGGCATCCATACTGCTATCCTTGGTACACATTAATCTACTTGTTTAATTTTTATTATTATGACTTTAAGGCTATTGTAACTGTATTTAAATAAAATGTGTAATGGAACATTCCGCTATATAAAGCCCCACCCCTTGGATATTGTTGCTAAGGTCCCACATAAGGGCAGTGTAAAAGCATACGCACACACGTGAGTTTGTGGGATAACACATGTTTGTGAGACACTTGTGTATTCCTGGTCCTGCTCCGATTGGTCAGTTGTTAAAGTTTGACTGACACTCCGGATTGGGTATATTAGGGAGCTTTCGATTTGTGCAACAACGCGACGCTAGAACGGAATCACTCATGCGTGACCATACTACTTGGCGTCCTACGTTCTCTGCATACGTAGATTTGGCTAAATTGCGTTCCAGAATCTACTCGATGAGGTGACCTTAAGGTTCTCACATGCACAGATGACTTTTAGTCAATCAAAAACTCCCTATTGTTTCTTGTGAATAGAGGCTAATAAACAATTTGCTTTTACAGCAAATAAATTGAATTTGAATAAAACAGGATGAAAAAAGTATCATTATATATAGTATTAGTATAGTATTAGTATTTACATATAAAGGCTAACATCTGCTGGACCAACCATAAAAGGAGGATATGAAGTGAATTATTATCATTATTATTATTATTATTCTTTTGATATTATAAACATTATTACGTTTATTTCACACACACACACACATAAAATGTTTAACTTTCTCCACTTCAGTATTCCAGTCACTCTGCAAACATATGTACCTATGTAAGTACTGGGTGGAGCAAAGCAAGATACAATACTCAAGCACACAAACAAGTTGTCAATATCTTGCTCACCACCCTTTAAATGGGACCACAAAGCAAATCTGTACCACTATCAGGCACAATACACCAATATCACATATTTCGCATTATAATATGTTGCCAAAACTTCCCAGTTTTTTTATGTACCACCAACAGGCCTTAATCCTTAGATCCTGCTAGGCTTCACTGGATGTTGTCAGACCCCTGTTGGACAGCTTATTGGAAACAACTTGCCATAGCATCAGAAAATGGCACCAAGATTGAAATACATGTTACTAGCAGAAATGGAAATGTTAATTGAAGATCCTAGTGACATGGAAAGCTGGACACAAAATAATTAATCAAGCGAAAAATACGTTTGCACTTAATTCTACAATAGGAAACGCCATATTCTGCAAAAGAAGACTTCAGCGGTAAAGCAAACATTGTTTAGTCACTACATAACCAGCATATTCATATACAACGGTGAACTATGTACTCTGAATATATCTTTTACAAGAATTTTTTTACGAAGTATTTAGAAAGAAGATGACTACAGAACACTTCTAAGAAAGATTTGGACAAGAAATAAGCAGAACACTGAAGCCAAACCATTAAAATAAGAAGGCTCACATGCATGGTCATCTGGTAGGCTCATAAAGACAATGCTCTGAAAGAAGAAATAAGAAAGACAAAATGGCGGAGAAGAGGTCACAAGACAATGTAAATAATGAAATCAACGTAGAGTTAAATGATAGGTCTGTAAATCAATTTTATGTGGATATTTGAAAAACATGGAATTTTAGAAGTCGACCAGCATTTTTCCTGGCATTAATGATATTTTTACATTACCATTATTATCATTACATTACCCTGTTTTGGGTGAGCAATATGGGTCTTGCCATGCCAAAACCACCATCACTGACCAAAACAAGAAAACTGACTTAATATATTCATATTCTCCATATTATAAGCTTTAAAATGATGGGTCATTATATCAATTTACTGTTGCCAAAGTAAAGTAAGTAAAAGTATTATGCTTCTCTGTTATAAAGTATACAATACTCTGCCATGTTTTTATTCTAATTATTCAGTTTAACAATTAGTGACAGTACACTGGTTTTGGAATGGCAAGCCTCATATGAATACAGTTGTCAATCTGAGTTCATTCACAACTACCTTAAATCATTCACTGTTCGTTGGACATCAGATTGAACTCGTAACATCGTATCCACTTCATGTCTCTTAATATTGTCTTGTGGCAGACCTTGATTGCCCCCAGCAGGTTGCACTCCTCCTGCTTGTTGCATATTAGTAATCGTAGAAATGGTTCTTTCTTGACGGCCAGAAATTTCATCTAATTTCTGTTGTAGAGAACTGTTGAAGAAAATTGCAGTCTATAAAATACAGAGTTAACATTGACTTGTTTTTAAGCACAACAAATTTTTCATTCAAAACTGCTCTGTACATTAGGTCTACTCACCCCAAAATCCTAACAATATTACTTTGAGCTTCATAAACTTGACGGAGCTCCCTTGATGTCTGATCTTCAAACTAACATTTGATTTGGAGTAGAAAACGTAAACAGTTATTTGTCACAATAAATCATGTTTATATTATTTTAAACTATATAGTACTAGTAATAATATTAATTTCCACTGCTACCATTACATTCATAATTTATATAATTGATCTATCTGGTAATCTCTGCAACTTACCAAATCATCGTAGTCTTTGTTTTTGTCTGGATTCTTCTGGCGGTATCTAGGAAATTAAAATATATACTTGAATAATTTCATCTGGTTTCAATAAATAATCAGTTCAATTTGAAGAATCCATAAAAAATATAGTATAGTATTGTACTCAATTAAAAAAACAAGAGTAGCTGATTAAAATTATATAAATTCATGTGTTGAGCTTAATAAAGAATAAGATTCAATATTTGATTTTTTTTTCTTTGTATAAAATAAGTTATAAGGCCTAACCTTGAACTGAATTGAAGTTCTCTTTCCCTACAACAGGCATATGACCCATGACTTTACCAGAAGGTGCAATAAACAACTAACTTACTCTTCTCTTTGTTTTTCCAACTTCTGATAATATTGTTCATATTCCTCCTTGAATTTCTGTCTTTCTTCTTCCGTAATATGGCCATCCCCAACTTGTTCCTGAGAAACCAATAATTATAATAATGAACTTATGATGTCATTGAATTTTTCTTTCATTAATAAATTTTGAGTGTAAGTAATGATCATGGCTATATTTTTTAAATTATGTTTTTGTGGATGGATTTATTTGGTGTAAACACCAAGGATAATCCCACGAAATTTCCAGTGGGGTCCTTCTGGCTGTGACTGAATGTCTCAATCAAAAGACGGTGCATTATCATAACTTGCATTTCAGCCATCCAACTGAAATACAGCAATGGGAATTGAACCGGGGACCTGGAGATCTCCACGGTTCAGCGCATACACAGTGGCTACCACCGATTTAGCCGACTAAAATAAGCTGCTCTCTAGTCTATTTACAGTAAAGGAAGAGTCTTTATTTCATTTTATTTTTTTCAATTGCACTGTTTTTGCCTATCGGAATAATCAACACTAATTTCATTTTTGCCATGTTAAAAGGGCAATAAAGGAGTATCACATCATGAACATACAAGGGAGGTAACTTACCTCAGCATCTGGGGGTGTGAGGCTGTGAGTCAGGAACTTCAGCAAGTCATGATCATCTGTGAAAGAGGTTAATTATAACAACCGATCAAATCAATGCATGTCACATGACACCTGAGGTCATTGTTATATGATGCTTGTTCATTTATTATGCCATTAACCATTTGTGCCGTAGCTGTTATTGTTACACCATATACTTACCGGCAAGCCCACCAGTAGCTGCACTTACTCCAAAGTATCCATGTTTCGGGAGCTCTACATTGTTGGCTCTGAGACATGGCTCATAATCAGCATCTGAGTTACTCATTCCGCTGTGAAAGGACACCTGAAAGAACAAGGTCAACTTTCTACTTCCTGTTTTTACTCATTCTTAATTTGCAATGGATCAACCTGTTTAGTAGCACTTTTCAGTGGCACTCTTGGATCCTGCCAGATACTCCTATATAATTTTGGGTAGAGACAGAATAATTATACATTTGTTAATTTTTTGTTATTTTAGTATTTATATAGCGCCTATTTCATTAGCTTACAAAAACTGCTTTGTTGTCCCTGGTCCCTGGGTCCACATGCTTAGTGTTGCTGCCATATAGACGAATATGGCCTGGGTGGAGAGAAGCAATGTAGATAAAGTGCCTTGCTCAAGGACACAAGCGAAATGCACAGCGAGGGATTGAAACCCTGACCTCAAGTTTGGGAACACAAACCGTTCCAGCTGCGCCAAACCGCTTTCACAAATTACTAGTTCAATTGCTTTGGTGAGAGACATAAAAATAAACAGCGTGGCATTTGCGGCTTCTCCCCTCCTTTTTGTTATCACAGAAACACCAAGAAGTGAACCTGGAAACTAACTTACTGTCAAGGTTTTCTTGTAGTATTCAATCTTTGCCCTAACTGGGTACGGCCGGTTTCTGAAATCACGAAGACATCCACCAAGCTGCTGCGTCAAACCGTCAGTGTTGTGATCAAAATTTTTTGTGCCATCATTTACAACAGCAAGAATGTATGGATTGTTACGCTGATTATCATTATCAAACGAATCAAAAAACACTCCTAGGCCATTCCATTTATCGATACTTCCATAAACGGGACCATCTTGGCTCTTGTCTGTGGTGTACCATATAGCCTACAAGAAAAATAAATTAGTATTATTTTTCAAATTGTATATTATCTCTCAACTATCTCCGAGTGCACATAAGCCAAATTGAGTACACTGCGCTTACAGTTTAGAGTCCATATCAGAAAAAACTTATAAGCGAGCGTGCTGTTCGAAAACAAGCATCAATATTTTGTTTGTTGGAAAGCCCCTCACACCACTTTCATTTACCGTTATATATCTTACTGTGTTGTTTTGAGTACAGTTTCAATTTTTGTAGAGAAGTGAAAATGTATATGATGATATATTCTTTAATAGTTTAAAGCCCTTTTTAGTCTCTAGTCATTTTTTAAATCTTCATTTCTTTTCTTGATGTAGCCTTGTATCATCAACAAATGTGGCAAACTGTAAATCCATCAAAACTAACCAGACCGTCAGCCCCAATACGGCCCCGTCCTGTGACCCGGAACACTACCTCCACCTCCCAGTGGTCGTATGGAGTCTGATATTTATTCCATATAAAACCTGAATAAAGAGAAAAAAAATGTTTAATATTCATTCATTGTAAACACTACAAAAATAAAAGAAAATATCATCAACTAAGGTACCTGGATGACCACTTAGTTAC
>NW_022719050.1:1026843-1030653 GCF_011630105.1 Anneissia japonica
GTATATATACACTGCAGGTTAATATTACGCATGGTCATGGTATCAAAAATGGGCTGTGGGCCAAGAGGATTTATTTTTTTGTCTAAAAATGTAGAATTAAATTTATAATCGATACCATCAACTTACGCACTTTTTTTTAAATAGACAAAAATGTTTGAAAAATTCATTATGCAAATTAGAAAAGAAACCTGGTGGTTGTGTGTTCAATTCCCACACGAACTATTTTTTTTTTTCACCATCATCAACTAAGGCAGTTTAGTTGATGGTGGATAATGAATAGCAAACTTGGAGGTTGTGTGTCCGATTCTCACACAAACCAATTTTTTTTTTTTAAGGCAGTTTAGTTGATGGTAGATAATGAATAGCAAAACCTGGTGGTTGTGTGTTCGATTCCCACACGAACCATTTTTTTATGGCAGTTTAGTTGATGGTGAATAATGAATAGCAATCCTAGTGGTTGTATGTTCGACCCAGAACAATAAAAAAGCAATTCAAAGTAAAAAAAAAAGATGGAAAAAGAAGAAAATTATTCAAAATGTTGGTGAAAGAGGAATGTCTTGGGACGGGACTTGAAGGAGCAGTTCCGAACATCCAATGGAAGAGAGATCTGGAGCAGAATATGCAATATTATATATTTATTTAAATGAATTTATTTACAGTATCAATCTAGATTTTCAAATGAAATACAGTAGTAAAAAAATTATAATATATTACAGTATTTTTTAAATAATAGGCCTGAAGCAGTACAATTAGTATTACTGTATTATTTAAATTTGCGTTTTGCAAGACATAGGTCAAAGGTGAAAACCCAAGAAGAAAGGAAGTAGCTAAGCCCCGTGTGTGTGGTCGTTTCTCCATGGTAGGATGTGCTGGAAAGTTGAGGTATTTAATCCATTTATTGAGTTTTATAACCATCATAAGTCACTTTAAATATTAATTCAGTAAAATTTTACCAGTTGGAATTATTTTCACTGTGAAATATTTTGTTTTCAGACGATTTTCTTTGTTAGAATTTTCCTAAGCTAGGCCTAGACTAGGGCAGACCTCCTGCCTAGGTCAGGGCATACAACAGAGAACTGCGAGGGCCTAGCAGCCTAGGCTACATTATTACTAATAGAAGACGGCCTAGGCCTATAAAATAAAGAGGAAGGGTAGAATAGGTCTAGGGTTAGCTGATCACTGTAGACCAAAACGGGTGACAGACGATCGGGCAGGGGGGTACAGAATAAAACAAAAATCAGTTGATTTTTACAAAATTACAGGTTTATTCCAAAAGTAATTTTTTTTTAAAGCAAAGTCAGGAATCCTGCTTTACTATTGTACTAGGCCTAGGCTAGGCCTAGCAATGACCAACTTGGTAATTAAATTAGCCCTATACTAGTTTTTTTTAATGTTTATTCATTAGAATCTTGTACACAAATTAATCATGAGCATAAAAAGTTGACACTTTACATACACTAACAAGGCAGTAAACCATAAAATAGCAGTAAACTTTATTTCTGAATAAAGCTGTATCAGCAGACCTTATATTCAGCTTATTGCCCTGGGCTAACACTACACTTTTATTACAGCAGATTTAAATAGCTTCAGGGCAAAGACTTTCAATAATAATAATAATAATAATACAGGAATGTGTACTGCACCTTTTTCTAAGGAATACTGTACAATGAACAATATAAA
Organism: Anneissia japonica; assembly: GCF_011630105.1. Taxonomy (NCBI): domain Eukaryota; kingdom Metazoa; phylum Echinodermata; class Crinoidea; order Comatulida; family Comatulidae; genus Anneissia; species Anneissia japonica. Next base: position 1,028,524 of record NW_022719050.1, read on the forward strand.
TAAATAAAAAATAGATAACAATTGGTGATCAACAATAAGACCAGATGAAACAATGTATCAGACAAAGAATACAGTAAAATTGGAGAGATATAAAGTACTGTACTTAAGGGGAAGCAAATGTTATTTTACATTAAAGCTGATGAAAACCATAATAACAAGAATCATTTCATATGTCTATGGACACTATTCCAGAATCTAGGTGAAGCACTTGAAAAGACCTTATCACCAGCTTTCCTATTAGATCGAGGTACTGTATATAAAGGCAAGAGGAAACAGATGAATGGAGATTATATCAACATGGCCCTGTTGTTATATAGAGTTGAATTTGAATTGAGTTTATTCGTTATAAGTTGATAAAAGGTTAAAACATCAAAAGTTAAAACTAAAAGTACAAAACCTATTGGAGACTCTTGCTTTAAGGTACAGTATTCATTAATTTTAAAATCTTAAATAAATCAAGTGAGGGACATGTTTTTATATCTCTTGGGAGACCGTTCCAGTGGTTTTTATATCTTGGTAAAAAAAAGTACTATGAACATCACCACCATAACTAGGAACTCTGTAATTATTGTTGTTGCTGCCCCTAGTATTATGGTAATAACTATTCTTATGAAAAAATCCGCATATAGGAGGGGCTGGTCTCATTGGAAGAATTGAAAGCATGACACAACCTCAAGTATTCAACCCTATATTTAACATATAGTAATCCAACATTGGAATGTTCAGATTCACCAAAATGTGTCCTAGAACCAAAGTTCAAAATAGAACAAATGATTTTGTTCTGTGACTATAAATCTAGTCAAGTCGCCAATTTTTCAAGTATATTTATAAGCTTATCTTCAGTAAGAGTAAAGCCATGAGCACCAGGATTTCACATTTTTCAAACATTATTGAGTGTTTGATGATTAGACAATTCATTTTTTTTCTCTTCAGTCACACCAATAGTAAAGCAGCCCATGAGACGTAAAACTTTCACCCAAAAACTATGAAGGCTCAACAGCACGAATAATCAATTAAAAATCACGTTTGAGAAAAAAAACATCACAATGGCAAGTCCACATTGGAAGGTAATGTAAAGGGCTATACCTACTAAATTAATGCAGTATAGTTAGTTATAATGAATGTGATTTAATAATCAAAATGTAAAATATCTTTGGCCAAATTTATAATTATCATTTTATAAGTGAAAACAAAATTTTATATATATATATTTTGTCTTTGTAATGATGAGCAAAGAGTTTCCCTTAGTGGAATAATAAAGTTATCTTAAATTATCAAGAATATACTACTAGTTTATTAAATACTCCATCTCTTTATTTAGAAACAACCTCTACAAACAGCATACGGTGGTAGAAATTATTCAAACTCTGGACCTCTCCAACGCTCACAAAGTTATCCATCGCATAATGGGTAAGTTTAAATTAATATTACAGTATACTAGAAACTTAATATATATAAGAATATAGATAGGAAAGAGGATACATTCCTATTTTTAAAATGTGTCACACCTCTAGGTACGATATGGAAGCCACCATCACCATTGGACTGACTACTGTTCATACTGATATTGCATCCATGAAATCACGATATTATTGAGGGGGTGCTTAAGCCGGGTTTCCACTAGACGATTTTATTCGCGCGAATCGAAGGCGTCGGTTCAGTTCCTGAGCTCTGATTGGTTGCGCACATTTTTCGCTTTGCAAAAAGTAGAAACAGTTTGAACTACCAATTTCGCTGAAGCGAAAACTCCGATAGAAATGTGAATATGCATGCGCATGAATGACGCTTTCGATTCGGGCAAATACATTCGCCTAGTGGAAAGCCGGCTTTAGTCAAGTTAGGAGAGGGTGCTTATTCAAACGGGATGCTTAAGGAAATGTTCACGTTAGGAGGAGCGCTTATTCAAACAGGGTGCTTATTCGCGCGAGTACGGTACTCTACTCCGTTTCCTTTCTATATTCTTGAGTTTTGTTCACTCTCAAATTTTATATGACAAATAACTGAATATGACCTCATCATGCCCATGTATGGGCACATCATGCCCATATATGACCTCATCATGCCCATGTATGGGCACATTATGCCCATATATGACCTCATCATGCCCATATGGGCACATCATACAAATTT
>NW_022719050.1:1030695-1046801 GCF_011630105.1 Anneissia japonica
AACTCGAGCGTTGCGGTGTTTGGGTGTAATGTACACGATTTTAATTTTCATTCCTTGGTACTTTATTTTTGAATAAGATGCTCCACTTGGCCTCGTTTTGGCTACAATAGTTTAATAATTTGTTATTACCATTACTCATTACCATTAATGAAATAATAGTCAGTCAGAGGGCTCATTAATATGTAATAATATGTATACTTAGCCTGAAGGTGACGCTTTACTACGACGGCCATCTTGGATGGTACGCATACATACATAACTCTGCATTGCTGCGCATCTTGTCAGCACTCTAGTTGTTTAATAGCTCTATGGTTTTAGTACACAAGTAAAATTCACTGCAAAGGTTCAAACCTGCAACCTCAAGGTTAAGAGACCGAAAGCAACCATTTCGCCAACTGCTCCCACAATTATAATACAATTGTTTTTTCTTTTCTAATTAACAGGGTTCTAAGAGAAACAGGACAAGTGGAAAAATTATTGGTTAGTAACTTAATTGCATTGATCTTATTATTGCAGTGGTGTTAATAATTTTTATTATAAAAGGTAAAAAGTAAAAAATAATATTTATGTTTAAACATTGAACTTTTTTGAGCTTCAGAGGTGTGCATTAAAATACAATTAATGAATGTTTGTGAGTTTATGGGAAGGATATTTTTCATTTGTTAAAAGATTCACTGTTCTTTTCAATGAGACTGTGCCAAATTGAATGAAACAGTCCATATTTCAATAAATGTAATTATTTTTATTATTATTAATATTATTATTATTATATTTCTTATTAAATAGTATGATAAAAAAGCACTGACATGTTCAACATTCCAAACAATCTACAGTATATATATATTCATATGTCTGTTTTTATTATCCAGTCTTCGTATGGCTTTCTTCAGTGCTGTGATCGGGATGGAAGACTATTTTTCCATTATAGTGAATTTTCTGACAATGTGGAAGATTTGACAGTAGGAGGTTAGTACAGTAGATGATGTTTGTCAGTTTCATGTGTTTATATAATAGCCTAATTGATCTGTTTTCTTTGTTTCAAATGCTTATGATGAGGGTATATCACACTGATATCTGCTCCATGTTTGCAACTAGGACAGTCCCTGTACCTGAAAAATGATATGAAAAGAATTGTGTCAAATTTGATGAAAATCAGTGTCGGATCCATTCAAAATAGAGAGGACCCAGGGAGGGACTTTACAGAAGACCAACTCTGTCCCACCATGGTTGTGTGGGGGGAGGGAGGTTGGGACTGAGGAAAGAAAATGTATGCTTATGGTGCCTTCAGATAACTGGAAACAGGGGCCTCCCCCCCCCCACAAAACCACCACTACAAATTCATCATTGAGGCCATATGTATCAGCTGATCTATTATTTACAATATACATACATATGGACATACAGTACATATATTTCTTAATTGCATTATCTACCTTATTCTCATCCAATATTAATCTGTACTATTTCAGATGCTGTGGAATTTGAAACGTCCGTTGATAGAAGAACTGGAAAACCTGTAGCTTGCAAACTTGTGAAGCTGAAGAATGGGACCGTATCCACAGAGATATTGAGCGAGGAGAAAGTTACTGGTTACATTGTCAGTGAGGCTAAGCTACCCAAGTCTAGAAATGTAAGATAGTTCAAATAGAAATAACATAATGATATAATTTAATGTGTAAATGTATATATACCGTAGTTTATATGCAAGTGGAGTTGAATTAAATACCTTGGTGGTTAAGATGCTCGCTTTCCAGTCCCAAGGCCCTGGGCTCAATTCTTGTCAGGGTAACAGGATTTGTTCTCACGACCTAAACAATTCCACTCTCTAAGCCTCATAAAGAGTATGTAGAACATCTTGTGTTTACGTTGTCTTGTGAATTGATTTGCCACTTAGAAAAGAGATTAATTTTGCTGTTTAGCATGTCCTTGGCATTGTGCCTAAAAAATAAAGTAATAAGTGAAATAGATATTTTAATAGTAATAATAAATACAACTTGTATAGCGCACATATTCTCTTAAAACGTGCTCAAGGCGCAAGAGACGGAAACATGAAAAAAGAAAAACTTGAACTAGATGCGTGGCAATTTACCCATGAAATGTTCTAAGCTAGAACCAATAAAATGCAGAAGAAACCAGCATCACTGCTTTGTTTACCATCACGTTGAAGACCTCAATGAGAGCTTGCTGGTTCACAACTCACAAAAGCTCTAATGGTACTGGTGTCTGAATGTCCTAACCAATTTAAAAATATATATTTGTAGAGTTTTTGTGTTATTATATATATTATACTAATAATTAATAATCTTATGCAACTTCTAGGAAGTCAAAAGTAATATAACATTGTATAAAACATGTCTACCAAGGGAAAAAGGCACTGAATAGATGAAAATTATATAATGTATTTAAAAGAGAAATACAGTCTGATTTAGCAAGATAATTCTACAGTGGTATTGTTGAAACAATAAACATTCTTATCTGATTTTGTAGCTATCAATGAGGTAATATTTCTATAGAGGGCAGCAGTTATTGAAGACTTTAAATTTGGCAGTACATCTTTTTCATAATGATAAAGAATAACTTTTTTGAGGCAGATATAGAATATATACAACACAGATATTTTGCAAATGCTTCCAGGCAGTATTAAAACTTTTAGTTCCATATCTGGTGTGTCCCTTGATACATCCCATGATTTTATGTGATATCGAAATATCTTGATATTAGGTATCATAATTGTCATGAAATGTTATTAATTAAACAATAATGAATAGATTATTCATAATTTAAGGTGGTTATCTCACTAATATATTGTTTTATTCTTTAGGGGGGAATAAATGGAGAAAGTGGTCAAGTGACTTATGAAATGAATGGGGTAAGTTGGAATCTTTTTATTGATTATTTAATGAATTTTAAGCACATTACGCTTTTCAGTCAGAAAGTTCAAAATAATCTCTTACTGTTGGTTGCCTCCAATTTAAGGTTTTTTATAGTAAAATTTTAGAAATTGTAAACTTATCTTCCACTAGTATGTTGCAGGTGGTCTTTTCCAAACCATGTCTGCAAAGAGACTTCTTTGTGTTGTGATGTGTACCAAATGAGTAAACAAATTGTAATTTGTATAGTTCGTTGGCTCAATACAGACTATATCTATCATTCATAATATTGTATTTTTGTCTTTTCAGGAATGCTTTTTCTTAAATTATATGATTCAAGATGTGGAAACTAAAGACACAAGATTGAAGAAAGAAGATAAAGTTTTGTTCAACATTGCCACGAACAAAAGGTTGGTCACAATGTCAAAACCAATAGAAAACTTTTTGTATTTTTGGATTATTCAAGTGTCTACCCTTAGTGACAGCTATTTTTTAGGCCCAAATTTCTTAATGAATCCACCTAATATGACCCATAAAGGAGCAAAAAGTGTTGAGGTGGATAGCATGAACCATAATATTTAGTATTAGAATTGCTTTGTAAATTTAAAGTTTAAACTTTTAATTGAATTCAAAATTACTGTATGAGCGAATATGTTCCTCTTCAATTAACAAATGCCAGTGGTGGATTCATGGGAGGGCCCTAGCCACCCCCTCCCCCAAATTATAAGGAAAAATTGAGAATTAATTATATTCAAGTGTAAGTCTGAGAGCGCCATTTCCAGCCATCTAGAGGTGCTATGATCATAATTTTTCTTACCTCGACTGTGTGGGTCTAAGGTACCCTCGACCTGTGAAAGTCCCTCCTCCTAGTCCTCCTCCCTTCTATTTAAAATTCATGGATTTGCCACTGGGTGTATAAATATTACTGTTCCTGTACCCTTTGTGAAAGAATTGCCTGCTGAAAGTATTGTTGACATAAAATGAATAATATATAACCATCCACCTAAATGCACACATTATAATTTTCTATTACCTAAACAGAGATGGCAGCGTGCATGCATGTAATATGACATTATTGGAATCTTTTGTTGTGCCTCGGTATCAAGCAATTGTCTGCTCAATGAAGGAATCGTTTGGTTTTCTGGAGAGAGCTGATGTTGTAAAAGAGGTCAGTAACTATAATTTAAGTGTAGTAACAATGTTTCATAGTGTAAACAGTTCCTTTTATTTTTGTCAATTCAAGTGAATATGAAGTATGAAAAGTACGTAAAAGGGTATGCCTGTTAACGGACACTAAAAACAACAAATTTGAAACTTAACATATAAAAGAACAAGAATCTAATTATATATGTATATGCATAACACTTGATTACGTCAATTGTGACGTCATCACTGTAACTCCAGTGTTATTTTCCATTCCAGAACCATGCACTAATTTTTATTAGTGCATGGTTTGACCTTTTCAGTTCATGTGTAAAAGGTCAAAACAACTTTTACAATGTGTCTTGCACCACATTAGGCACTTACGCAAGAGGATGGGGAGCCGTTGACAGTGGCAATTCGGGTTAAGAGCCCAAGTGTTTACTGTGGTCTTCACTCTCTGATGAGCTCAGAATCACCGTCCACTCGTCTTTTAGTCCTGTTGCGTAAAGTGCCTATTGAATATTCTAAGCTATTCTAAATTCTATTTTCTTTTTTTTTTTTTTTTTGTACTGTTTTTATCTTATAATTTATGATTAGATTATTTATTTATTTATTTATTTATTCTTATTTATTTATTTTTATTTATTTATTTATTTTATTTTATTTTTTTATTTTTTTATTTTTTTTTTGTGCTGCTTTTTGATTACTAGGCCTAGATTTTAATTGTATTCTGGATAAATAATAGTTCAAATATGTTAACATAATAACACATCATCATCTTCTTCATTGTCAATCGTTATTCATTCATGATCAACAATCATTATCATCGTCTTTTAGTCCTGTTGCGTAAAATGCCTATTGAATATTCTAAGCTATTCTAAATTCTATTTTCTTTTTTTTTTTTTTTTTGCAGATTTTTTTTCATTACAGTGAATTTGAGGGTGATATAAATGAGCTTGTTTTAGGAGATGATGTTGAATATGACATTGCAATTCGAAATGTAAGTTTTCACTTTTCCTTTATTTATTATAAAAAAAAACCATTCAAAATTTGTATTTAAAAACATTACAATAAATAGTAAAAGAAAGAAAGTCAGGCACAGAAAATCACTATGCAGACATTACAATAGGGATTGCACTTAGGTTGCTAATTTGAATTAGGGAATCAATCTCATTTACCAACAATTTAAAACTATTAATTATTATGTATTCATAGTTTTAGGTGCATGCATTTACTTATATTTATTTTATACTCTTGTGAAACCCTAAAATCTCAATATTATTCTTGTATGTATGTATTACAGTAGTTCATTTTATGCAATTAACATGATATTGTTTCATGATGCTGTTTGAATTTTTTTTAGATACTCTAGTAAGATTAAGACTATTTATAGAGGTGACCTTTCCAGCTTAGCTTATATTCAGGGCACTCTTAAATAAACAAAATCAAAATAATAATAATAATAATATGCTTCATGAACCAAGTCTCATTACTAGGCTTAGGAAGTGGAGATTTTTTTTAGTTGTGATGAAAAAAATCCTGTGCTGAATAGGATTTCAACCCCTGGACCCAGGGATGGGAAGGTAAGCATCTTAACCACTAAGCTACATCTCTACTGCTTGAGAACTTGTGAAATGATAAATGATTGATGTAAAGATAAATATACATTCATACTAAACTACCTTCCCGTTGGTTATTATCCAGCTTTCTATCGCTAATTAATGTCCAAATGACCCATCATATATCATGTACAGGTCCCATTACAATTAAAGACCACTTTTTGGACCAGTGTTGGTCTTTAGCACCTTTGGTCTCTAATGTATGAATTTTAAAAAATGGTCTTTGATTAGATGTAGACCCGTACTTGGCACAGGTTGAAATCAGTGATTACCCTAATAATATCTTAATGTTTATAGGATAAAGAGGTAGCCATTAACATTAAAAAGCTACCACCCGGCACTGTGGTGTTTGAGGAAATATCAGAAGAGAAGTATGTTGGTCACATTTCTAAGGTGATACCGAGATTCAGCAATCGACGTCAAACAGAACCGTTTCCAGGGAAGCTCATATTTGAGACGCCAGATGGAGGGTAAAATTACAATAATATTTTTTACTTAAACCTAAGAGATTGAGTAAAAATAATACAGTTTCTAAATAGTGCAAATCATATTCCACAACATGTAAACATGCTTTCCTGTAGTCATACTATTAATTAAGCTTCATAAACAAAATGTAATGAAATGTAATAACATAAAAAAAATGTTATGAAATGTAATAACATACAGATGTGACAACATTGTGCACCCAAAATAGTTGTTAAACTTTGACAAAATTAGCCAACATTACTTTTTTGTCTCTATTTAGGAAAAGAGAACTTTCATTTGGTGAAAAAGATGTGATAGGAAGTTACACACTAAATGAGGATGATATGGTGGAGTTTCAGATAGCCACAGACAAGAGGGATCTCCTACAGCGAGCTACTAATAGCAAATTCAGGATGGAGACATTTGAAAATATGAAAGAATCCAGAGAAATGGTATTTATTAATTTTTTTTTTAAAAACCGTATTTATAGAGGGTGACCCTTCCAGCGTATCCTAGAAGGTCGGCTGATATTCAGGGACGCTCTTAAATAAATGAAATAATGTGATGCTTTTATCAGCAAAGTCTCTTTATTAGGCTTAGGGAGTGGAGTTGTTTTTAGTTGTGAAAAAAAAAGTCAACCCAAGTCCCACGGATTATAAGGCAAGCATCTTAACCACTAAGCTATTCAACTGCTGGGTGGCCTGATCATTGCAACAGCTTTGTTCTCCTTCAAGCCCAGCACATATTATGCCCAAACATAGTACACAGTATGTTAAAAGTACCAAATAACTTCGAAAATAAATTGTGTTATTACAAGTGATAAGTTTAATTAAAGTATTATATTTTGATTGTATTTTTTAAAGGGTGTAGTTGCAGCGATAAAGGAAGGTTTTGGATTCATTAAGTGCGTGAACCGTGAACCAAGAATGTTCTTCCATTTCAGTGAACTCCTGGAACCGGTAAAGCTCATTGACAATTGCATGGCTTGCTTAGATGGCATGCAAATTTTATGGGTTGTATAATTATAGATTTTGAAATAGGCCTCTACCTCCTCTTTATCACCTCTTCCTTCTTTCTCTTATCCATCACAATATTGATTTGGTTTTTTTTTTGGTTTTTTTTGTCTTTAAATTTTATAAATTTAATTACTTTCAGGGAGATCTTCATATATCTGATGAAGTAGAGTTCACTGTTATTCCAGTAAGTATAAATTTATTTTATCTACTGAATACATTATTTATTTCTATATGTGCTATATGGGCTAGCTATGTCAAAACCAGCATCACTAATAATAATAATAATATGTTATTAATAATTATTATGAACATAATTAAATTTATAAATCTGTGCAATGGCTGAATTTTAGGCAGGCTTAAAATTGTTTAATAATACCAAAACGAAAATACAGTTGAACTTGCCTAAGTAGAATCCAAAATGGCATTGAAAAATTGTTTGAATTAGATCAAATTTGACTTACAGATCGTTAATTAATGGAAAACACAATAATTTGGCATCTAAAGTAAGATTGACTTAGAAATTATTTTAGTTATGCAAGTTTAACTGTAGTTTATTTTAACTTTATTTTTCCTCCGCTTGTATAGGATCCTAATGCTCCAAAGCGACAGATTGCTGTTCGTATCCGACAACTTCCAAAGGGATCTGTAAGCTTTGAAATCGTACAACCGGAACGTATTCAAGGAACTGTGGAAAAAGTACCAACAAATATGGTAACCATTAATAAAAATAGTTCTAATCCATTCAATTCAGTATTTTTTTGGCAGTAACATATTTTTGGTACAAAGGAACTCAATAAAAACCTTAAAAACAAGTAATGATAACTTTTGGTAATTTGAGCAAGTAATAATGACTTTAGTAATTTGATCAAGTAATGATAACTTTTGGTAATTTGATCAAGTTATAATAACTTTGGTAATTTGATCAAGTAATAATGACTTTTGATAACTTGATTTTTCTCTCCATAGTGGGGCAAGAGTCCAGGTAAATGCAGTAAAGATAAAGAACTTGACCGTGGATTAATAAGTTACCAAATGAATGGAAAGAAACAGACTATCGCTTACCATGCTAAAGACACAGATATACGCACACCACCAAACACAGGTGATCAGGTAGGTACAACTGAGAGAAAAATGTACATACAGTAGAACCTCCATTTTATGTATGGTATGGTATTTTGGTAATCTTTGGAAGCAGCATTATGTTCCTTATTTTTGTTTACCTTTCCCAAAAGTAAATTTGAAATGAATTATAAACCTATAAGTTAGTATAATTAGGTAATAATTAACCCATGATAACATTGTTGCAGGTCGAATTCAATCTAGCGGAAGTGAAAAAAGACAGCACGCAGACAGCTGTCAATGTTGTCGTACTAAATCGTGGTGAAGAAACAACAAAGTATGGCTATATATCTGTTCTAAAAGACAGCTTTGGATTCATAGAAACTGAACAACATGATAGAGAAGTCTTCTTCAGATACAGGTAAGCAGATCTTGTATCAGAAAATTGATTTACTGTTGATTATTTTAATTATATGTTTTTTATTATTAATTGGCATTAAATTGTCGTATTGTTGAGTTTGCTTGTTTCCTTCACCACGGAGGTTATGTATTTATCCCTGGCTGTCTGCTAGCAAGATTACACAAACACTAAGGAATAGATCCTCAAAAAATTTAGTGGAATGGTACATAAAATAATCTGAAATCCGATGACTAATTTTCGAGAAAAGTTCAAAGTCAAAGAAATTCCTTTTTTTTTCTTTGAACTTACTCGCGACCGTAAGATATATTAATTAAATCGCCCGTGCACGGCCTCTATATTGTTTGGTGTTCAGGCACAGCTGGGAGGTATTTGCTCTATTGAAATATTTAACACTAAATTAGATACAGTATATCACAGTAAATTTAATTCTTAGGATGTTTAAAGTTATAAAATGCATTGATTTTGCTTCAGTGACATCAGAAACAAAACAATAAAAAATTGACACTCACTAAAGTCATCTATGGTTTCTTGCTTGCTCATTTTAGCTCACAAAAATACTGAAAATATTTAAATAAAAACTTTTATTTGACTTTTATTATCAGTGAGGTTAATGGTGACATCAATGAATTTGAGCTCGGGGATGAGGTTGCGTTTACAATGGTGCGACGCAGCACCAGAGTACATGCCGAGAACATCAGGAAGCTGGCCAAGGGAACTCTTCCCGGTGAGGTAGTGAAGCCGGATGTGCAGCTAGGTCAGGTGGTACGACCACTTCGCAATATTGACCCACAGCAAGAGGAATACGAAGGTCTTGTTCAGTTGATACAGGAAGGTAGGTTGAAGTTATCTAAGTCAATTCTGAAAAAATTCACCCACACTTCTACAAACTATTCACCCAGTGCTGTGCTATCATTGTGGAGAAAGGATATTTATTTACGATTGTCCTGTGCTTTCTTTTTTATAGAAAAGGAAAATGACACAGTATAGTGCATTTGATAAATTGCTGATGGTTAATGCTTAACTATGTTCGATATATGACTATTAAAATTGTTCATATTCTGTATTATTGTAATTATATTATATATGTGGACGGTCTTTTTTGTAACATATTTTTATTGTATTGTGCAGGATCAATCAAAATTAATTAATTACTTCATTAAAAACTTCATAATTTTACTAAATTTTGTAGATGAATCTGAAGGGGAAGTGTACTCATACTGCATCACTGGCCTCACTGATAAACATGAGTTCTTGCAAGCTGGTGATAAAGTGCGTTTTCAGATTGGCGTTTCAAGGACCGATGACAAAGAATGGGCTTGTAACATCACAGCACTTAGAAAGTTTATTCGCAGTAAAGTGGACTCACTCAAGGGACAGGTATGTAACTTTTTTTTTTATTTTTTAAGTCTAATAATTTGCCTATGAACAATGAATATACTAATTGCTTCATAAGTCAATCATCTCCTTAAAAAATTCTTCAAATTAAATCTATAAACTCATTTCTTTGAATGACAGTTGTCAGTTAGTCTTTGTTATTTACTACGTTGCTTGTTATGTTTATTGTTGTTCTTATGTAGCGATGTACTGCTGTCTTTGTGAGAAGTTTCTTATATATGTGACATAGACAAGCCAACCTGTCACTTGTCGCAAATCCTGTTTCAGAGATAGTGGCCAAAACGTGCTGGAATGTCAAAATTCTTTTCTATTATATTGCACTAAACTAACCTTTATATAGCTACACAAATATGCTATATTGTTGTTTTCCCCATTTTCAATGTTAAAACAACAATTTTTAACAATTTTATAATGGTTTCTACCTGAAAAGTGGCAAAAAGCGTAAAGTTTGAAGGACGATTTCTCAAAAATTGTTCTTCAAACAGCTGTATGATGAAAATCCTGTAACTTCATAATGATATTTCAGCTTTAAATGATTCTTTTACCTTTTTGTACTGTTTAACCCTGTATTAATAACTAAAAAATCATTTTTTTTTTCTGTGAGGAGTGACTGGTTTGGCTTGTCTTTGCCACATATATGTGGCTAATTAGAGTGAGCCTTTATCCCTATTCATGTTATTCTTCAGTTTTTTTTAATAAGGTGAATATCTGATAGCAGGGTTATAAATGTACCCTTGTAAAACTGTTGCCAACAGGCTATTATATTGTTTATTGTTGTTATATATTTTTCCAGTATGGATTCATTGACTATGAGATGGAAGAAGGCAAAAAGCTGTTTTTCCACATGAGTGAGGTTCAGGATGGCATTGACCTGCAGGTTGGGGATGAGGTAGAGTTTGTAATGATATGCAACCAGCAGAACGGTCGCTATAGTGCCGTCAATGTTCGCAGACTCAGGTAAGGCATTGTTAATCATGATTTCTTTTCATGATTCTTTTCTACCTTCTTTCACAAACCAGTTTTCAATTTTATTTTTTGAATGTTAGTGCACTAGAGTATATTTCAAATTTTAGGTGCCATCTTTGCCATATCTGAAGTTTTTCTTTCTCTAAATTAAATATATACAGTACATCATTTATCAGTCAACTTAACTCCCTATGACTCTTAAGCATTGTGTTCACTATTGGCAAATCCTTGGCTCTGAGCCTAAAAAAAAAAAATTAAATTACATCATCACATTGCATTCTTTAATTTCAAGTGATGACCTAAGAGTGCCCTCTGTTTCTTTTTACACACATTTTTTTTTTTATTAATTGTCAATAACTTTTTATTTTCAAGCATAGATGCTTTTGGTGATAAAAAAAAAAGTTTATAATTTGTAATGTTATTTTTTATATTTTCTCTATTTTAGTAATCGTCAGCGACCTGAACATCTTGTGCACAAGTTGAAAACGAACCAATCTTTAGAAAAGCGTGGCCCTCGTTTCATCGTCACCAGACAGCCACGTGGCCCAAACGGTACTAAAGGGTTTGAGCTACAACGACAAGTGCCGTAGTCCTGGAGATGATGTGATCACTATCCTGCTAAAAGCATATTGGTAATAACTAATGAGAAGAAGAATGCGTCTTTTAATGTAATTTTGCTACGTATATAATGAAAGTATTCTTTTTTTTTAAATGGAATGAGCCCTTAAGCAATAAAAAGATTTGTTAAGATTGAAGTGGTGCTATGAAAGAAGTACAGTAAATGGATTTCAACAATAACTTCCGTATATTTTAAAATAAAGTTTTCACAGGAGTATTCAGAAAAATGTTTTTAAAATAATATGAACAATTTCCAAAATATATTTACCCCTATTTTATAAATCTCTGCTTTTCATATTATCATTTATGTTGTTTTTATCATGTCTTATATCATGCAAAAATGGATTCATTAAGAGGCCTTGTTAAGTGAAATCTGTGTTAGTTGTCCACCTAATATGAAAATAAGAGTTATTCAATAAATAAGGATATTCAAAAATATATTGGAAGCTTAATTTCTCCCTCACTATCCAAAATTTGTATTTATTTTTGTTTGTTGGTAAATATTGTTTATTGATTGTAATTCTGAAGTAAAAAGTGTATCACAACCTTAGTGGAATGTTTACGTCATTCTTTTCTTTTCTTGGATGGAGCTTCTGAAAGTGATTGACCAATGTATTCTGACTAAAACCATCAAGTTAAGGCTGGCAATTCAAGGATAAGAAATTGTTGACGAGCTTGGCCCGGGTCCTCGTCCTTTATGAGGGTATCAATGACCAGCAGTTTAATACTTCAACCTGACAAAAGCAATTATACCATCTCTGCAAATCTGATCCATGTTCGTTTTTTTTCTGATTGGTTTAATGTCTGAATAATGACATGTAAAAGTAGAACTTTAGGATATTATTTGTAAAGAATATTGCTCTTATCTATCAAATTAAGATCATTTTTCAGTTTGAGACAACTTCATTATTAAATACGATGGTCTGCATCACTAATTACTCATATTCCCTCTTTAGAACCACATTATATACCGTATATCACATGTGCAATTTGTGTAGATTGGATGAAGCTAGAATAATTATATCCCGCTTCATAATATATAGCTGAATTATGCAAGAATAGTAATTGTCATTTTTTTAAATCCAGTGCACTATGTATTATTATTGAATGGTATTGTCAAGTCAACTCCGAATCATGTTTGTAACTTATCGATACAATATGTATTTTTAAAAATCAATGAAGATTCATTCTGTACATGAGAACCTGTAACAGTAAATATTATGTTAATGAGAAAAGAAGGTGTTTCATTACTATAAATAAATGCTTATCTTTTTGTTTTTATGTATGTTATATATATGTGCATGTTCTTAAAAAAGATGGGACAAAGAAGATGAATAAAGGAAAGAATCGACAAAGAATTAAATAGTTTGAAATATTTTTTACATGGCTATTTCCTCCTCCCTTTCGCATTTGTGCCTCTTCATAAATTAAATTTTAGTTTCTTGTGCCTTGAGGTGGTTTTTACTGTGGAAGGCAAAGGTACATGACCATTGAGATATAAAAATAATCAATTTGAATTTAATAATGAATTTGAAGACCAGTCATATATATAATAGAATGTAAAAACAGTTCTTTATAAATGGATTTAAATTCTAGTCATTATACTGTATAAGAAATGTAAAAGCAGTTATTTATATATAGTCAAATCGGTGAAATTTATATAAATAACATTGGTGGATTCAAGGAGCCTTGTCGGACAGGGGCCCTCTAAATTTTTCAACAAAAATTTAAAAAGTGGAGCGAAAAAAAAAATTATATTCAAATTTATGTCTGAGAGTGCCATTTCCGGCCATCTAGAGGTGCCATAATAATAAATTTTCTTACCTCAGCCCCAACCATGGCGGGGCTGAAAAGAAGGAATTCGGACATGGTTGATGTTATGAACTTCAGGCAAACTCCTTACAAACTTGGTAAGGGAACATAACGCTCGGGAAATGTACGAGCGAATAATTAGGAAGTCTACTTACAATGTTTTCTCTAGAACACGAGTTGTATAATAATAATCTTGAAGAATTATGGCAATCGTTTACTCAGGAAATCTTGAAATCAAACTTCTAACGGTATTTTAATGGGCATGACTGCACATTATCAGCTGAGAATTTTTTGTCTATTTATGAGTCTGCCATTACTCTTGATAGTAATTGTAGGGATAGGTGGTGGTACATTTAGGACATTCATGCTGCTGGATGTAATCGTCGACGATTTGCTCGCCGTTATAAAAAAAAGACAGGTCTACTGAGAACTGGAATGCCTTTGTTTCAGTAAGAAATATGTTTGCTCCCTTATTTTTTAATAAGACAAGTTGGATGACTGTCTACCATGCATTAAATGTTTTATTAAGAATAAATAATAGCATGCAGTAACTACGTCCATTAAAAAATAAAACATTATTTTTTTTATTTCCTTTCTAAATAGAGAAATCTACTTTAGTGCCCAGGGGTCCCAAGTCACGTGCAGAGTCCGGGATGGAGACTCCTGGACTCAAGCACTCCCGCGATCGAGCAAGCAAGGATCTTCCGAAATCTCAAGCCGCATGATGATATTTCATGCTTTTACTAGTTTTTACTACTTTGTCTCCAAGTTAGTGACAATCACAATTAATGGTTCACCATGCACACCAAAGTATATTTAGATATCACTTCATTTAAACAGATCTCTCGGATGGATTCTGGTCTTTTTTAAGGTGTCTAAAACGGGCCCCTAGGAAAATTTATTGTGATCGCAACCTGATACCGCCGCACAAATGTAGGCCTAATTGATTTAATATATTGTTTGAGTAACTTTCAATAATATTCAATGGACGAAATATATCTAAATATATAATAAATTTACTATCACTAAAAAATAAATAAATAAATTCACTATTCAATTTCCCATGACATCTGTGTCTAAAATGGCCCCACTACTCTTAAAATATTATTTATCGCTAGGCCTACGTGTTCAGTCAAGTTCAAAACGGGCCCCTTGTTATAAAGGGGTCCATTAGGCTAGTGGTTCCAGGGCCTGACAAAATTGAATTTGTGCAAAACCATCAATACATTCCTGTGGTTATGTTCCTCTTAACTATTTATAACTATCCATTTAAAACAAAATTACGGTAAGAGATTGTTGATACTTCCTCAATTTAAACTTAAAATTAATGACAAAATAGCAAAACAGTGAAATTTTGATATTTTGTCCTACATAATATTGATGGCTCCCACAACATGAAACTTGGTGGTACTGTCAATGGATCAACTGTATGACATTCATTTGACTATTTTAGTATTTATCCTAAAATATTGAACAGCCACCCTCCATGGCGCCCTTTTTTAGACACTTTTCCACTATAATTAGGATTTTATTAGATAAGATAAGATACACCAAAGACGACCATTTGCAGAGCAAAGTGAAAATTTACTACTTTTAAAATAAAGGCCTATAGTGGTTTTAGCGGAGTTTTTTTGTTTGTTTGTTTGGTTTTTTTTTTTCTTTTGTTTTTTTGTTTTTGTTTTTTTTTTATTTTTGTTTTTTTAACAGACTAGGCCTGCATAAAATTAAAGCCGTGGTGTTTTTCATGATGATACATAGACCAATGTGACGTTGAAGTTTTTATTTAATGGATAAAGGCCTAAGACGAGTGCTGCAGGACTTGATGTGTGGATTTTTGGTTTATGAATCAGTAACAGGTGTATTCTCAAGTAAAAGAAAATGCAGATTCTGAATGCATTTCCGAGAATTCAGAAAACAAAATTTCCTGGTGCAGGGCCGCCAAGAGTGGGGTTCTGTAAGGGCAAGGGTTGGTGTGGGCCCTCAGTTACGAGCGCGAAGTGAGAGAAAGATTGCGCATTTGCAAACATTTTTTTTTTTTTTTTTTGACGGTGGGTGGGTGGGGAGGTCCCATTATTAGGGGATCCATGCCATTATTGACGGCCCATGATAGTAATTATTATTTTTTGAAAAAAATATTGGAAACAAAATGCTACCTGCAATTTCTATGGGTCCCCCTCGTAAGCTTGAGCCCCGGGGATCTTTTCCCCGTCCCAATTCCCCATCTCGGTGGCCATGGGTTTGGTGTCAGATCTGGCAAAAATATCAAGAGCCTATAGCGCCACTGGGCGGCGCTCTATAATCTTTGGTACAGTACTGGTTAAAAAACATGCTCGAGTAAGTGCTAGAAGTATACGAGGGAGGAAAAGTGTCGTGTTTAGGACAGGGATTTTGCTAGGGCATAACTTTGTAGGCTGTTAAGGGCCAAGCAATGTGAGTATGCTAGAAAGTATTCTTATAACTTTTCGTTATTGTTGTTAGTTTACCTGAAAACACCTGTATTTTTACTGTAGATTCGTCACTGGCAGTGGTAGTAGTTACAGTGGAGCGGTAGGGAGAGGGGTCCTCTGTAGTAGCTAGTACTCCTAGGCGTAGGCGTAATAGTCCTACTAACTAGCTATGCCCGGACCCTAGGCCTGTCTGTAGAGTAGGCCTAGGCTATAGTGCTAGAAATTATTATAATTATTTCTATAGTTCTTTGCTATATGCCTGGGCTACTAACATC
>NW_022719050.1:1046846-1052004 GCF_011630105.1 Anneissia japonica
TATATAGAATTCATTATAGGGGCCTATATATATATATATATATAGACCTATATATCTTGTATATAAAAAAAATATATTATTATTTTATTATTATTAATTATTATCATTGTAAATATTAGTATTAATGTATTTGCCTAAGTAGGCCCTGTGTATAGCTTGTGATGCTAATTATATGATGGTTCTTGACAGTACTTGGTATTGCTGTACACACATACTAATCACTGTCATCATTAATCTATTTGCCTATGTAGGCCATAATATAATTAGTATAAGTGTAATTGTGTGATTGATTATTATTATTTTTATTATTATTTTCATGTATTAAATATTATCATTATTATCATTATCATTATTATTATTATTGTTAATACTATCATTTATTATTATTATTATTATTATTATTAATATTAGTATTATTGTTATTATCATTATAAATAAATTATTAATAATCTATTTGCCTATGTGTGTATATCACAGGACGCTAATTGTAGGACGGTTTTCTGCTTTATCCAGAGATATAAAGTTTTAATTGATATTTATTAAATTGTCAACCTGGATAGATGAATCTACATCAGTCGTGTATGACAGTTGTTGACAGTAATTACAGTATTATTATAAGTCAATCGTGACGTCATCACTGTAACTCCCAATGTTAGTTGCCTATTCCCCAGCATCCACTAATTTTTCTATTAGGGGACGCTTGGCTTGATTTTTTTTAGGTTCGTGTGCAAAAAGAAAATCCTCATTTTTTTGTCACCGCGTATACATCGCGCACCGCAATAAATATTGAATTGTAATTGAAAATTAATTTCGTAAAACAAGCTTAATTATAACCCGAAGAAAGTTACTTCAAATTCAATATAAGTATGAACAATTAAGGAATTCATTGAATCAGTGGACCCTCATAAACACAACAAACTGAACGTTTAATAGGAATATTCTAGACCTATTTTAAAGACTCAAGGAACAAATTTAGATGTAGGCCTACGGCCAGGCAGGAGGCCTTAAGGTAACCTAAATTATTTTAGCAGACTACAGTATTAAACTGTTACACTGTAACAGCAGTACGCCAATTACACCACAAATTACTATTGTTAAAGGTTACAATATATGACATGGAACAATAATGCTTGACCTTAACATAACATTTAGAGAATTTACCAGATAACACTACACAATGCATGGCACTAATTTTGGTATCACAATTGTCTGATAAGTTATTACAGATAAGGTGGTTACATAGGAGCATACATATTTTGCTCTAATATTTGATCGTATTTAATAATAGGATCAAGATTTTTGCCTTATTCCAATTGTATAACTATAGAAAATACTAGCATATAAGAAATAGGCCTCTGCAAAGAGCATTAGTATGCTGTATGATTTCAGTAGATTTTAATAGTTTTTATATAAATTGATGGTGTTCAGTAATTTTATTGCATCTACAATTTTTTTTTTATAAGAACCAGTAAAATTTTGCCCAGGTTAAGTGTTGTTATTTTTTTGCCCATTTCAGGCTCAAAATGTTCTTATTTTTACACACTTTTCCAACATAGAAAATTAAGGTACAGATAAGATTTGTTGGTTTTTCTAGTTTTTGAAATAAAAACCTTATTTAACTTTTTACACCAGCCTCAATTTGTTTGTGGGGGTGGTGGATAATAATAAAGTTCTTAACCGTTCTGAATCAACAGAACAAGTGGCGGCTGTCATTGACTACCACAGTAGTTGACAAGCTTCAACAGTGCAAAACAAAAGAAGGTCCCTAGAGGGAAAAAATATGTTAGCTGACCTTATATTTCACTTTCACGTTCCTTGTTTTTGTTTTCTATTTTAGTATTAGCTAACCGTCTAATTACTTACTTATCTTCTCTTTTACTTTCATTCTATGCTTCCTTAACTTTCCGTGATTCCTATTTACCTACCTTTTCTTTCTTTAGTCTCTCTTTTCCTTTTAATTACCTTTTCTTTTCTTTCCTTTCCCCTTTCTTTCTAATGTCTCCTAATGCATTGCTTCTTTAGCTTAAATTACCTTTGTAATATTTCCTTATCTTTCTTCTTTTTCTTTGTTTCCTATGTAACCTTGATTTTTCTTGTATTTACTTTATTTCTTTTCTTTCCTTTTCATTTCTTATGCTTTTTCATACATATCTCATTTTATTTTATCTTATCGTTTCTTTCATATCCTGATTCCTTCTTGTCCTTTTCTTTCTTTTTACCATTTCTTAGGTTGCTTTGAATAACCTTTCTTTTTCTTTCTTATAATTCCTTCTTTTCATTCCTTTTTCTTTCTCATATTTACTTTTCTTTTCTTTCATTTTCTTTCTTTTGATTTTAGTTCTTTCTTTACTTTTCTTTCATTCTATTTTTTCTCACACCTTTCGTTGGTGTTCTTGAATATCCTTTCCTTTTCTTTCTTATGTTTCATTCTTTTCTTTCCTTTTTCTTTCTTATATTTTCTGTTCTTATCTTTCTTTCTTTATCCTTCCTTCAATATAATTATTCCCTTTCTTATAATTCCTTCTTCTCATTTTTTCCATTTCATTCTTATACCTTTTCATAGGTGTCCTTGAGTATCCTTTCATTTTCTTTCTTATGATTCGTTCTTTTCATTCCTTTTTTTCCCCTTATATTTACTTTTCTTTTCTTTCGTTTTCTTTCTTCTCGTTTCTTTCTTTTCTTTCATTCTTTCTTTCTATTTTTTCTTTTACCCTATCATAGGGGTCCTTGAATTTCCTTTTCTTTCTTATGTTTCATTCTTTACTTTCCTTTTTCTTTCTTATTTCTGTTCTTATCTTTTCTTTTCTTTCTTTATCTTTCTTTCATATAATTATTCTCTTTCTTTTTCTTTCTTAGGACAATTTAAATATTTATTTCCTTTTCTTTCCTTTCTTAAGTTCCTTTCTATTCTTTCCTTTCTTTAATATATTATTTTACTTTTCCTTAACTTGTCCTTTGCTTTTCTTTGCCTCTTTCTTTTCCTTTTTTTTTTTTCTCTTTTCCGCTTTCCTTACCTTTTTCCTTTCTTTCCAGTCATTTTATTTCAATTCCTTTTACTTATTCTTTGGCTTTCTAAGCAGTCAGTCCAAATGTCATGCAGTGAGGGATAAAAAGAAAAGAAAAGAAAATCAATAGACAATATACCTTGTAAACAGTCAGCCAGAGGCTAACAACATCCATTGAAGCTATCTTTGATGAACTGACTTCTTGACACGCCAGAAAACTTAACGGCTTTATCAAGAATAAAGGATGTTAACCTACCTTTTCTTTTATTCTTAGTAACATGAAATGCCAACATTTTACAAGGGTGATTGTTTCCACGCCTGATAATGTGTGAGCACCACTTTATTTGTTGAGCCTGATAGAAGTCATTTATTGATGAAGTTTTGGTTATCGAGTGTAGCTCGTTATTGGTCCGAATGAAACTCCATTCGATTTCAGTCTTTTCATTGGATGTGCCGGATGATGGGTAAGGATTTTTCCTTTTGAAACCGTCATATACCATGTTTCGAAGAAAGAAGTTATAGGTTGATTCAATTTTGTCTATTTCAGTTTGAGTGGGTCTCCAGGCATGGCAGCCATATGTCAGTCTAGAATGAACAAGTGAATTCATTAAGTTGATTCTTAGTTTGAGAGGGATATTCGAGTTGGTAAGCAACTGGCGATGTTCTGCAAAGGTAGCATGTGCGCTTGATACACGATGTTTAAGCTCGCGATCCCCTATGTGTATGTTATCACATGTATTCCATACACCTAGGTATTTGAAATCTTTGGAATTTTTGACCGCTGTTCCTTTGATTGTAATTATATTTCTAATATTAAGTAGCATAGCCTTAGTGTAAACAAAGTTGGGTTTAGACATTTATGATAAATTTGTATGATTTTCAGTGTTTTTGAACAGATGGTCACATAAAGTATACGGTCACCCAAAAATATGGGGATCAGTATTTTACAGAAATATGCGACTCATGTCGCTTTTTAACAAATCAATTTTTAACATGAATTTTAAATCTGAACCATCTGTCACAATCCAGAGAATAAGGAACAGCCTTCTGCAATCTATCTCATGTGGATTACATGTTTTTACTACATGAGTATCACCGAGCCATGTGCAGCAAAATTCAATGATGGGTTGAGAAACCACATCAGTGATTTTAGATTAAAGAGTAAACAACACTCAAATAAGCTGTTAAATCTGTCTAAACAATAAAGACCAACAAACAATTTATTATTGAATTTTATAAAACTGTTGTTCCATCGATAAACTACATAAATACTAAAAATCTAAAATTTTTTTTAAGTTTCGAGTAAATTTTCGACCCGAACTATTTTTTTTTTACACAAGTGCCAATCTTTTCTAGGCCAAGTCCTGTCTGAATTTAGAACCATTTGATCACTCACAGTGTCCCTTTAAATGCCAATAACAGCAAAGGCCTCTTACTTTTTTTTATTGTTTTATTTTCTTTTATTATCTGGATCATAAAAGATGCATTGTTGACTGTAGTGTATCTATATCAATGTTATGACAAAAGGAAATATGGTACTTGACCAGGAGCTTGAGTGTGAGTTCTGCCTGGGCCTTGAGACGATTTTATTGTGGAAGGCGCACTACAAATATCCCACCATTACCATTACCATTACCATGGTCCGACAGTGCCTGGTTGTTCATCAGTGTTTGTACATTTCATCTTTGCACATGGCTTGTAAAACACATCTATGTTCTCTAAATAGACCGTGGGTTGAGGCTCCAAAATCGGCTTAGTTTACGAATTCTGTGACCCACCGATCCGCGCTACTTGACTTTCGCACAAAAATGTCAATACTATTTTATTGAAACATAATATAATTGTCGGCAATCGTAAATTTGGGGAAACTGTAACCAAAAATGAGAATTTATCTTAAAAAAAATAATGTCGTTCACGAAAGCAGTACCCAATCACAGCACACTTACCATACCTGTTAAACATTGATGAGACGCTATTAGCCAATCACAAACATTCTTGTAAACTCGGTAACTAATGTAAACAATTTCGCAAGGAAAGTGACAATGTGTAGCAATTTGGACGAAAGTTCTCCGGTTTTAGTGGAATATTTCAATATGATATAAGTATACCAGCCTTTAAATAAAATACATTGGTAATAGTTGTAAGATTTTAGA
>NW_022719050.1:1052073-1056059 GCF_011630105.1 Anneissia japonica
ATTTGCTTAAGTCAGTTTTGATACCTATTAATTAATATATTTTTTGTTATGTTGTGTCTAAGGATTCCTATGTAGATAAAGCATACTGTACTATTAATATAATATTTTTTGTTATATTCTTTTTATGAAGACAATAAAATCAAATTAAGCCTAAATTACTTAGGCACATCCCCCGCCACAAAAAACTGAATTGATTCAATTTGTGTAGTAAAATTGTTCTTGGTAGACAGTAGTAAATAGTTGCTATATAATTGTGGATGGCTATTCTTGATTTGTCTTCATGGTCAGTTGTTTATGCTGGGTCGATTCATTGCCAACATTATTGTCTCAATATGCCTATTACAATATAACATCATCGTATTTGATTCACAATACTCTGTGGTTATTTTGCTGTCGATAGTACCCCAGGTTGAGGAAAAGGCTTCCTGTCTGTGTGTGTGGTGTGATAGAGAGACGATTAGTGCTTCTCAATTAAGTAAAACATACCATACCATTTTTAACGTTATATGTAACCACACACGTACCTTTAAACAGATTCGGTGCAATTTTGACTACTAATACTTGCACCACCATCCCTGAGATCCCCTTCGTTATATATGTAGGCTATTCATCAGCTTCGACAGAAACTTAATAGGCCTTACTGAGAACTCGTATTTGTTGTTTTTGCACAGAGTTGCACATCCTTAAATTTCTTTAAGCTGTTTACGCTTAATGACACAACCATACTCTATGTATCACAAAAATATGCCTGAAACCGGCTCAGATTTATCATTTGAAGAACTTTTGTCCAACGCCATACTTGCAAGTGGAGTGTGTTGTTTACTATTTACATTGGACAAACGGCATAGAAGGTAGTTTGTGATTGGCTGAGGGCCTTGCAGCTAAGCCAAACTTTATTGTTAGTCGTCTTCTGATTGGCTATAGTTACGTAGCGACTTTTGATATAAATTCTCATTTTTGGTTACAGTTTCCCCAAATTCACGATTGCCGACAATCAAATTATGTTACAATTTATTAGTATTGACATTTTTGTGCAAAAGCCAGGTAGCCCGGTTTGGTGGGTCACAGAATTGAACGTTTTCGATCCTCAACCCACTGTCTAAAACAATTCATGATATTTTTGCATTGAAGTATTGAATACTGTAGTTTTGTTAGTGTTATAATTACTTTCCAATCCAATCAGAACATTTGTAAAACGCCTTTCTTTGCAGATACTTTAAACAAATGATTTTTTTTTTAATCTTTCAGATCCTAAAGATATATTTTATACTGGATTAAATGGTCATCCAAAGGGAAGTATTATAACATTAGGTACCTCTCCCATGTCTGGAATTCGTCAAAAATTGCAACATAGAATCTCTGTAGTACTTTAATGAACATGAGCAACGAAAAGGACCCTCTATTGCCTGGCAATACTACAATACAAAAAAATGAACATTACAATTCTTTTCCGTCATTGAATGATGAAGATGAAACAAAAGTAATTGGTGGATCTAGTGTCAACACATATCATCGGAGGTGGTACATTTTAACTTTGTTTTCGTTCCTTGCCTTTACTCAGGCTTCATCTTGGAATACTTGGGGTCCTATTGCGGACACTAGTAAGTCTTTGTGTTGTAGCTTATTAAAGTATGTTAAAAAAATGCTAAGTTGCATAGCACAGTGAAATTTAGAAATTATAGTCAGTCCAGATAGTCTATTTTGTGAATATACGGTACTTACCTGGATAAACCGACTAATTGCCATTGTTACTTGGAGAACACCCCTATGACAAAAATAGAACCGACCGATTGTTCCAGCATGTGACTGCAACCATACCTAAGCATTGTGTTCAATCCTTTTTTGTCGGTCAATGAGCGACGACCACACCCAACAGTTGTTGAATAGTCTGGGTATTTTTCTTTAAATCGTTTTACTATTCTGTAGTACTTTTAAAATTAACCTAATTTTGAGAGTTAATGGCTTTACTGTACATTTGTATAGCCAATGCATTTATAGTAACAAAGTTGCTTGATCCCTGGTTAAGGTTTCCAATTAATTAAAGCTTTTTAACACATTTATAAGCATTTTACACTCTTTTTTGGTGGGATAGGCAGCAGAAATATATTTTTGGAAACAAAGCTGATGCTAGATTTCCAAGATTTTAGGCCAGTCATGCTTGGACAACTTTGTTTTTTTGCCTCAATGTGAGGTTAAGTTGTTCTTGCCAATCATGTTTAAAATCTATATTAAAAACATTTTAAATTCTTCAAAGTAATTTATCATATCATAGTACCTTAGATGTAAGCTCACCCCCTATATCACGCCCAATTTTGCTTGAGCAAATGCCTAAGGTATGGTTTGAATGAGTAGCTTAACTACTTTTACAAATACTATAAAAAAAAAATATTGGCTTTGAACTAGGACTGAAAATTTTCCTTTTGGTAGAAAAGGGGATTCCCCAGTATAAGTCCACTCCCAAAAATCGGCCCAATTTTGTGTTCAAGTGGGTGGGCTTACCTTAGGAATTACAGTAAAATAAAAAATTCTTAGTACAGATATCCACATAATTAAAAATGTTAAAATAGTAATTAAAGCATAATTGGTACTGTAAGTGATAGTGTTTCTAAATATATGTTTGTTCGTTTTTTATTTTTTGTAGCAAAAGCAGTTTTAAAATGGACAGATGGAGATATAGCACTACTAACAAATTGGGGATGCATTATGTTTTTGTTGACTGCTGTATTTTTTTCATGGTTATTAGATGTCAAAGGTCAGTGAGTTCAGTATTGTGCATTATTCTTAAGCATTATACATTGAACAGCACTCATATATCATGCATTATACATCAAATAACTCATACTTAGAGTTAAGTCTGGTGGCGTGGAACTTTGGCTGCCACTGGTCGCCAAATTTCCAATTTGAAAGTTGATAAGGACAAGTATAGTATTTTTATTATTTTCATTCCACCACCTATATCTGTTCTCGTGTTTACCATCCATTTCTCACACATAACCAAAGATTATTTTCTGTCAGGATTACGCTGGGCGATATTGACGTCAGCCACGATTCTCCAGATTGGACTGATTACGCGTTGTATACCAGTCGGCATTGATAACATTAAGTGGTATGTAGAATGTCAGAACCTAAGCCAAAATGCCTTGCAAAATTTATTTTGAAACATTGTCAGAAGATTCAAGAGGTAGGGGATGGGTGGGTGGGGGAATGTATTCTCGTTTAGCAAAATAGAACTGTACTGCCAAAAGCATTTAAGAAGAAAGAAGAAAATATAATTTTATTGACATAATAAATAAGAGTGTAAAATTTAAGATAGAATTGAGGGCAGTGTTTTTAATATGGATGAACATGTACTATAGGCATACCAGTAGCCAAAAAAGAAACAAAGTGTAGTAAAGTAGAAAACAATATTTGTATTAATGATAACATAATTCCAGTAGTATTAATTATAAAAATTGTTTGAAGGTTTGCATGGCGAAGTAATGAAATATATTAATGCATGGGTACACCATGTAGATAGTTCTGAAAAGAACTGTTGTAGGTTGAGAATTTCTCAAGTAATAATAATAAAGTTTTGAATTTTAATGCTTTATTTTTTAGATTAAAACAAATTTAAAGTTAAAAAAAAGTCTGTTGTAATTCAGGCAATCATGATATGTTTTGTATTTTAAATATTCCAAATAGGATAGTATAAAAATAAATAATAAAATGAAATAAAATTCTATATGTCATATGGTGATCATGTAAAATAATTGAAGTTACAATGTTGTCATAATGTAAGTAGCCTGATGTTTAAACTCAAACAAAGCCTTCTTCATGCATTAAAACAAATAGGCCACCTAAAATTTAACTCTCACATTTTTTCATTAGCTCAACCCGCCCTCGATAAACTAACGTTAGGTTATCTCACTATATTAATTGGATTAACACATTATCAAGGAAAAGTACTGAGTGTTTAACACTGGTGTCCTTGGATTCAATTATAGGTA
>NW_022719050.1:1056064-1058912 GCF_011630105.1 Anneissia japonica
GGAAGGGGAGGGGTGGGGGGGGGAATGTATTCTCGTTTAGCAAAATAGAACTGTACTGCCAAAAGCATTTAAGAAGAAAGAAGAAAATATAATTTTATTGACATAATAAATAAGAGTGTAAAATTTAAGATAGAATTGAGGGCAGTGTTCTTAATATGGATGAACATGTACTATAGGCATACCAGTAGCCAAAAAAGAAACAAAGTGTAGTAAAGTAGAAAACAATATTTGTATTAATGATAACATAATTCCAGTAGTATTAATTATAATAATTGTTTGAAGGTTTGCATGGCGAAGTAATGAAATATATTAATGCACGGGTACACCATGTAGATAGTTCTGAAAAGAACTGTTGTAGGTTGAGAATTTCTCAAGTAATAATAATAAAGTTTTGAATTTTAATGCTTTATTTTTTAGATTAAAACAAATTTAAAGTTAAAAAAAAGGCTGTTGTAATTCAGGCAATCATGATATGTTTTGTATTTTAAATATTCCAAATAGGATAGTATAAAAATAAATAATAAAATGAAATAAAATTCTATATGTCATATGGTGATCATGTAAAATAATTTAAGTTACAATGTTGTCATAATGTAAGTTGCCTGATGTTTAAACTCAAACAAAGCCTTCTTCATGCATTAAAACAAATAGGCCACCTAAAATTTAACTCTCACATTTTTTCATTAGCTCAACCCGCCCTCGATAAACTAACGTTAGGTTATCTCACTATATTAATTGGATTAACACATTATCAAGGAAAAGTACTGAGTGTTTAACACTGGTGTCCTTGGATTCAATTATAGGTAAACGGATTAGTTGCCTTTTTTATGAGGTTTTAATTGTTCTTTACCGCCGAAAGTGCTGGTCGGCCTAATGTGTTTCAATATTTTTATGGTTTGTTTATTGTTGAATTTTTGTTGGTATTCTAAACATTTTGATAGTACAGTAAGTACTTTTATCCAAGGAAAGCAACTAAATATTATATATTATATTTAATTGATTTGTGTTTACACTACATAAAAGTTTCATTCTTGCTATTATTGTAAGTACTGTAATAATTATTTTCTTATCTATAGGACAATGAATATTGGACACATATGTATTGGCATTGCTGGGCCAGTGTTAATGTCTGCACCAACATTAATCTCAGCCACATGGTTCCCACCAACCCAACGTACAACCTCCACTGCACTGACCTCCTCGGCTGCATACCTTGGCATTGCTGGATCCTTTCTCATTGGTCCTGTTATTGTGACTGATATTAAAACAATAAATCAGACAGAGTAAGTTCAATACACTTAAGTTCCTCATTACTAATGAAGAGTAAATAAAATGATAATTGGAGCATTATATGATTTTTGTTTAACTGGTAAAGCTCAAAGAATCGCCCACCCTATCAATTCAACTTTGCCGATTGCGTTGCAGACCTATCAGCCTGGCTTCCCAATTGCGTCAGGGCAGCTAGCAATGAATCCCCGATTCGTCTGCAATGCAATCAGCAGAGTTGAACCAGGTTCAACCTTCCCAACGGCTGTCAGCAACTGTCTCCGATAGGGTGAACGGTTCCATGGAAACTGGATATTTATAGTGCTCCTTTCCCTTGCGGTTTAAGTGTTGTTAAAGTAAAAACAAACTTTTTTTTTAACCTTTGCTATCAAAAAAATATAATAAATTATAAATGGGTTTATGTTAGTAAATAATATGAAAATCATCATAATACATTTAATGATAAAATAAGTTATTTTATTTCAGGATAATGTTAAAGATGTAAGCCTACTGTCTATAAATTCAATAGAATAACTTTTTATCAAATGAACACAAGGATACAATTTTGATAATAATTTCCCTATTGCACTAACAAGTGTATTAGTACATCATGCAGAAGGCTTGTACCAGGAAACAATAAGTATTTATTACCACAGAACAAAGGACCAGTAATAACTTACAAGACATAAAATTGTGTCAGGAAAAAGTGTTACTTTTCAATTAAAGATAACAATCTGCCAAAACAAAAATCTCAGTAAAAGGATCAAATAAGTTGTGAACTTCCAACCAGAGATAGATTTTTTTTTAAAGTTTTTCTGATTTACAGATTTCTTTCTAAAAAAATTTATTTTATTTTAATTGTGGTTATAAAAATTAATTATTTTTTCTATAAAATTTTCTTTTTTTGTATTTAAACTTATATTTTGTAATATACAAATTTGTTGAGTGATAATGATTTTGTTTTATTATAATGTTTTTTTTAAATTATTATTATCATTATTTTTTATTTATACCTGTATTTGTATATAATTTGATAATTATCTTCATGTTGTATGTATATATTTGATGAGGACCCCTTCTGAAACAAGCATCCCAGCTTAAAGAGTTATCCTCTGCTATGCCATATAATACTATATTGTTTATGCTTTTTTATTTATTTAATTTGTTTTTAACGTACACTTGTATTTTGTTTTTATATGGAAAGCAATAAATACTACAAACAACCAAACAAACAAATCCTTAAATTTGTTACCAGCGAATGTAAGATTTATGCAAAAGGATATAACGCAGATGTTATATTTATAAGTAATATACAAATTATGTATATTCAAATATGGAATTGAATTTTATATTTTTTTTAGCACATGACAGACCGTGCCTCTTTAACCAAAGTGAATGACAATGGATATGTGTAAGGACCAAAAAAGAAGGAAGTTGCGTGTATATTATTTCAGTTTCAATTTTGTAATGCTTGCTCTTCTTTCACTTGTATTGTCTATCTTTTTCTCTTTTAGTGTGAATGAAACAGCTTTCACTTACACAGGTGTGTATGTAAAAATTCAGTTTGAGTTCATTAGATTTA
>NW_022719050.1:1058943-1080263 GCF_011630105.1 Anneissia japonica
ACTGTAACCATGTAGAGTGGAATTAAATTGTAATAGCTTGGTGGTTAAGATTGCTTGCTGTCCATTCCTAGGGTCCCATGTTTAGTTCCTGTCATGGCAACAGGATTTTTTCTCATGATCAAAACAACTCCACTCCCTAAGCCTCATATAAGACTTGGTCTACGTAAAGCATCATGTGTTTTTGTTTGTCTTGTGAAGAGAATTCTACCTATCTAATAGGATAGTGATTAAGAAAGTCGCTTTTCATAATCCTTGACCATGTGCCTAAAGGAAGAAAATAATTAATTTAAATAAATAAATTTTTTAATTGTGCTTGATGGGATGAGATTATGCTTCTTCTTTTTGTCTAAAAACGCCTTGCCTTTTTTACCCAGCTTACCCCAAACATGGCACAAAACCACTTCTAGGTAAGGGGTTACTTTGTTATTAGTTATAATTATATGCCATGAAATTCTTGCACCTTGGGCTAAAACATACCATGAACCACTTCACAGTCCTTCATTAAATTAACAATGTCTGCCTAAATATAAATGTACCTCTAATCATCATGATTTGGTAAATGTCATAATTTAGCCTCCTGGTTAAAATTTGACTTTTAAAATAAATTGAAATTTAAAATTGAGCATATCTAGTACAATTGAAAACAATACAGTTTTTATTACATATAACAAAATACAATATATGAATAAACTGTATTTTCTTTTATTATAAAATTAAAAAAAAAAAACATTAAAAAAGTGAAAGGTCAGAATTATCTAAGGTATAATGAAACCTTTAATCAGCATAGAAGACTTTGGTCTGCTATCTCAGCTGCTAAGTGTGCAATTAGTGAGATATTTTATAAGACATTGCAAGAAATGTTAATTATAACAGTATTTATTGTCTAGAAAGTTATATGATATTGTCAAAGAATTATGATAATACAGAAGTAATGACATTTATAACTTTGTTTTACTTTAAATAAATGACTTAAAACCCAAATGTTTCTTACAGATAATGGTTTTGATATATCAGAAGCAACAAGACATGAACACTTCCAAGAAATCATGAAGCTAATGTATATAGGTGAGTGATCATGGGAATAAACTAGTATGGTACATGCCATACATTTTATTAATTGTCTAACTTATCTTTAAAATGGACGAAACCTACCTGTTGGGTTAACGCTACCCATAGGTGTGTTTTGCAAATCATAAAACATAATCTAAACACTTCATTTCCAACTTTAAGTAACTAAGGAAACAACTAAACGAGAAAACATGCAACATGCAACCTCACTGCTTTTAGTGGTCATGAATAATTATTCACTTTTATTGGAACAAATAGCGACATTAACTTACTAGAGGATAGGTGAGTGTGTTATTAATTATAATTTACAATTAGTGGTATGTGCTATACAAGGACATTTAATAACTAGATTTGAACTCATCACTAGGATGAGTTAGGTGATTCACTTGTCTGGCAAACGAATTGTACCCCACCCAGTTTTGAAATGGTCACCACAGGCAAGCTAGCCTCAGGCAACAATGAAAATTATATGCATGCTTTTTTACACGTACATTTTGAAATTAAGATACATGACATTCAACCTTTACCTGAAGTTTATGCCCACTGAATATGATTTAGAAATGACAATTGCTTAGGATGATATGATCGATAATGTAACACATCATTAAAAATACAAAATTGCACGTAGATGATGTTACGCGTGACTGATCACATTGAAAAGCTTATTGAGACTGTTCCAGGCCAAGCCAAATGATCGTGGAAGGTTGCGTGTTAGTGTTTGGCAATTTTGAGATATCATGCTAGCAAAAATGGGGAGAAAGAAAGAAGAGTAAAAATAAAATTGTAAAAAAAAGATCTCTGACGAAGAAGTGTGATCCACTGAGATTAACTCAAGCAATTTAAATTATCCAACATTATTAATTATCAGGATCTTTTTATTTATTTATATATATAAACTTTCACCATTGTATTTTTCTTTTCTACAGAATGTGCATTTGGTGCAATCCTGTTCTTATGTGCTCTAATATATTTTCCAGCCAAACCACCGCTGCCACCGAGTGTCTCAGCATCAACAGTACGAGAGGATTTTGTCAAAGGGTTGAAAAGAGTCATAAAGTAGGATTTAAAAGTCCTTGTTGATTAATATTGTAAAGTATTATTATTCAGAAATTTGATATGTACTTTTTTGTGAGTATGAATTTTTGAATCCAATAGTAATAATGTTTTTTTTTTCATTAAAATAAGGAATCCACAAGTATGGATCCTTAGTCTTTCTTACAGTATAACAACTGGATTGTTTAACAGTTGGAACACTCAGTTTGATACAATTTTCAGTAACACTGTGAATGTTCAGCAGGTTAGTATATTCAAACTTATTGATATGGTGGCCCTATGTTCATGTCTGCCTACTTCATTTTATTTTTATAAAAAAAAAAAAAGCAACAAAGAAAGAGGTGGCCTGAGGAGTGACAAAAGCAGTACATAAACTACTATCACCGGATATGGTGTGCCCCTGCAACTCCAATATTCAATACATTAAAACACAAGTTAAATATAAATGGAATTTGCCAATATAACTATGAAAAGTCAAGATAAAATATTAATACAAAATTTAATTTATCAAATATTTGTTATTATTATTAGTAATTTATAAATAAAAATAAACTATAAAAGCTTAGATAAAAAAATGAATAACAATTTTATTATATCAACAATATTTAATATTCTTTAATTTGTTAACACCATAAATTTAATTATCACTATGTAAACAATTGAGGTAAAAATTAAACATAAAAAGACCATAACAAAAAGTATTCAATAAATTTATGAATACCATTAATTTTAATTATCATTATTACCTTAGTGACCGAGCCAGCATCCAATTACATTTTTTCAGTAATCTTCCCCATGGTAACAATCTCTATTTATATTAAAACGTTAAATAAGAATAGATCAGTTACTCTCTGTTATACAATTAATTGCTTACTAAATGCAGTTGAACACCTATTAAGGACACCTTTGGGAACAAAAAAAGTGTCCCCAGAATAGGGGTTGGCTATAGTGTTAAAAGGCATACTTTTAATCATTTTGTGGCCAAAAATGTGTCCCTTCATAGCGATGCCCCTTAATAGGGGTGTCCTCAAAGGAGGGGTTTACTGTATAATCCAATTATTTTTAAATAGTAAATTAATTATTTTTAATAATAATTAATTAATTTATAATATTATTATTAATTATTATTATTAATTTTATTTTTTTTATTATTATTGTTATTAATTAATTAATTAATAATAATAATACAGTAAATAATTATTATTATTATTAATTACTTTTAAATAGTAATAGTGTAGGGGTTTACTGTAGTTGATATATTTCTTCTGCATGTCTAGTTTTACATGGATTATTTATGTACAATTATTTTTATTTATTGCTAAGATACATTCAAGAAGTATTCATATACTAAAAAGTTATAGATGGATTGACAGTGTATAGGAAAAAATGTTATGAACTTTCAGCTCTCTCACTAAAATAGTGATCTTTTTTATTATTCATAATAACTAACGTGCATCCACATGCTTGGTCACTTGTAAAATTTTAGAAATTCTGGTATTCAAACTTATTGGTATAGTGGCCCTATGTTCCTCTTCCTACCTTGGCAACCTAGCCACCATCAACCTAACTTTCTTTGTTAATATTTATTGCTTGCTATCTGCCATTACAGTGTAATCATGACAGTGTAATCATAGAGAATATACAAGATAAACAAGTGGCAACTACAATGTCAAAAAATATGATTTATATGGTTCAAAACATTAGCAAAAGCAAATAGCACATCAATAACAAATATTAGTAACATGGAAAGCAGGCATAGCTCTATAAGTTAAGGACTTTCTTCCGTAGAGTGAAACCGAAAGACTACGTATCAAACAAGTTTCCTATTGAGAAAGTGTTCTGTTTCAATTAAAACATTAATTAAAAATAGATCATAAATTAGTAATATTGCTAAAACTAAAGCTGGTTGCTAGATGATGTTAGCAATGTGTTATTCAAACCTATGCTAGCTGTCTTGTCATGAATTTTACGCACATTGTCAGCATTGTGTTATCGCAAGATGAGCACCTCATTTTTATTTATTATATAAATATTTGGCAATCTTAGAGAATATCTAGGATTGCATAGAACATAGGTATATTTATTTGATGTATTTTACCCTAAATCAGAGGAGAAATTTTATACAGCAAATTAGTTTGCTTTTTGTTTATCCCGTCTCTGATGTTTGGTCTGTTGTAAATTTTATTGGTTGCATTGTTATTGTTTGATGAAATAATGGCAACCTACTGTTTAAATATCCTGGCCACCATATGAGCTACAGGCTAGGCCATTTGCTAAGTATTTCACAGACAGGTTAATGTTGTACAGTATACTCATATTTCAACACATTTCAACATTTCTCTAGGATGTTACTGGTTGGATTGGATTTTTCTCAAATATTGCAGGAACTGTAGGTGGCCTAGTGGTGGGAAGGTGAGTTTCCGGTTCTTGTGTCATATAGTGCAGATAGTTTTAATAAGTTAATCAAGAAAGTGCAATACAAGTGGTAACTAAACATTTATTTATAATTATAATATTGTGAAATATTATTAAGTCTAACATTTCAGCCATGTAGCCAATTACAGTATAATTCTTGTTCGGTTTACTGTATGTTCTGGGAGACTAATTTGGTGATTTTTTATAGTGTAATCTGTAGTCCCTTCTGACCATAATCACAACCAACTGGTGATCCATGTCTCACCCAAAGTCAGCCTGTTGTTTTTTTCAAAATCAATATTCAAACAATCTTTTGGCAAATTATTGGGGGCCTACAAGAGGGTCGGCACACACGCTTAAATTGTAGGGTTGGCCTAATTAAAGCCCACCCGGCCCACCCTGTGCCACTGCCAGTAACTGGATACACATTTGTCCTGATATAGACAAGCAGATGCTCAGAAATGGGTATCAAAGCATCGTGATAAACCATTGAGGGCAAAAAATGGTTAGCAAATTATTAAATAGGCTTTGATAGAGCATCTTTGAATTAGAGTGGGGCCCAGAGAAGATCATACACAGATGGAGGGTTTAGGGCACATTAGACCCATCATTGTTGGGGCTGAGGTGAGAAAATTTATGATTATGGCACCCTAGATGGCTGGCAATGGAATTTGAATATACTTTTCTTTTTTACCCCATTTTTTTTTGTCAATTTTGAAAAATTTAGTTGGAGCCAGTGCCAGCTGGCTGCCCCCACCCTCACCTACCTACCCACCCTTTTATATCCACCACAGATCGCTATGAAGCACCTTTGTTAAATTTTTGTATTATCTACAAATCTGTGGTGTCAATTATTTGTTTTACTTTATGAACTGATTGATTTTATTTGTTTTTCAGATGTGTGGATTTCATGGGTGGACGTATGAAAATAGTACTTTTAATTTTGACAACACTTTCAGCTGGTTTCTACATTTGGGTAGTTTGTATTTGTTCTAAATACATCATATTTGAACTCTGTGAGTAGAATTTGTTTCTATTAATTTATCCAAAATTATATATTAATGCAAAATGAATATAGTATGAGAAAAAAACAGAAAATCCAACTCAAAATGACATGCATAAAAACATATTGTTTCAAATATTTGAACATAGTGACTGGAGCGTATTTAAACATGGGCGTCGTTCGGTGGGGACAAGGGGACACGTTCCCCCCACTTTCTAAAGTGGGGGGGGGACCATCATATCAATTTCCCCCCCCACCCATTTTTCACTAATCGTCTATAGTTAAAACCCCACTTTTAAAAGCGATTTGAAAGAACAACAACAATTATGAATGACTGTCATAAATTGTCTGTTCACTTGTGCTCTGTTCCAAGTGTGGTTCAGAGTTTTTCAGACCAAAACCAAGTAAAAGCGCACTTGTTTGTACATTTCGTAACCATCTCAGTAACCATCCATCAATTTACAGTGGTGGACTTACACAATATTGGGGAAGAAAAGAAAATTCTACTCTAAGATTGAGAAGAGTTCCATTTCTCGCCATCTACTGTAGAGGTGCCATAATCATAAATTTTTTTGCCTCAGCCCCACCATGGTATAGACCTCCATTTGTCAGTGTCCCTCTTTGGGCCCCCTCTATTTCAAATTCCTGGATCGTCCACTGGGGTGCAACGGTTATCAGAGCCTAAATTCATTGGGAAAACAATGTACTGTACGTTGTTAAAATTGGAAGCTCAACTCAAAAGTGCACAATTTATACTATAAGCAATTTATTCATTTTGTATATTATTAAGACCTGTATATGCTAGTGTGTACAATATTATCTGCATACATAAATTCCTGTTTTTCCTAATTTCAAAAATTTGTACTTAGTCAATTATATTTTACATAGCCGTTATTAAGCAATAATTATACAGCCTTTGACACGGATAGGTCTATCTATTTGGACTTTATTTAAGTAGTGATACCGCACATTTACAAACTCTGATGTTACATTAACGCAATCTCGCGATAATGATAAATTAAGTAAATCACCTTTATGATTGTGAAATAATAATGCTAACTAATGTTTTGTGTGCTTAAATCCATCAAAACCAATAAGTAGATAATAAGTCATTATTTTTATGAAATCCTTTGCGAAAATTGCTATAGTATTTTGTAAGGAATTTTATACGTTTTTCTTTTATTTTAGTTGACTTACTCATTGCTTTTAATTGAAGCTATATTGTTTATTTATATCTTAATAATTGACAAGCTTTTTGGGGGTTTTGCGCCCATCCGCACACTGCCCCGCCACTGCACCATATACTGTACTCTATACATGCTGGCTGAGCATATAATGGCCTGCATATACACACAGCAACTGCACTTCAGCCTATTTTATTTTGTGATGTGAACTG
The DNA here is from genome assembly GCF_011630105.1 of Anneissia japonica. NCBI lineage: Eukaryota > Metazoa > Echinodermata > Crinoidea > Comatulida > Comatulidae > Anneissia > Anneissia japonica. Next base: position 1,065,879 of record NW_022719050.1, read on the forward strand.
CTTTCAATTTAAAAAGTCATTCTAGCTCCAAAAGGAATATCAATGAGGCAAAATTCGTAATTGGGTTCAGTTAGCTAAAAAAGGAACGTGAAGCTTCTCTGTTACTCTGTAATCCTCAGCAGCAGTGTTATACCTTCAGTGTGTGTTATTGATTATGTAATACAAACGTGTGATATAAATAATTGGTTGCTTGATAGGAATGATGTTTTTTCCTACCTGACTTGTTATTGTACTGAATGCTCAGTAAATTTCCAAATACCAGCTAAAAAAAATCTTGTAAGTGATTCGGTTGGAAATCGAACCCACGACCTTCTTGATGTTGTGCCAATATACTAAAGCAACCAAAGCTTGTATGTGTTTAAAATACATTTCAAAAAAGATTAAAAAATCATGAAAATATGAAAATGAGTATTCTTATTAAATGTTTATGTATAGTATGCATGAACAAAAGCTTGTAGTTTTATCAAAGTGTGTTAGTCTCTAAAATGTTGTCTACCTAGCTATGTTACACCATGTACACTACTAGCACAGCTACCAAAAATTGTTCATCTATCTTGTTTGTTTATTTTAGGGCAGTTGTATTTTGCGATTGTCGCCGGTGCCTTCCTTGTTAGTAGTTCCGTACCTGTGTACTTCGAACTGATGGTGGAGACGGCGTATCCTGTTGGTGAGGGCACCACCACCATGTTTCAAGCTATCCTCAACAACTTGGTGGCGCTTATCTTCCTTTTTATACCAATGATACCGAATCTTGGTAAGATACCGATATATTAATTTTTATTTTATTCATTTTGGCAATCAAAAAATACAAAAATACATTACAAAAGAAATAAATTCATTCATTCATTCTTTATTCAGCCAAAAATATACATTTACAAAAACAATGAAAATTGGACATGCAACAAATTTTACAATATTAGCTAAGTTGGCTAGGATTGATAATAGTGATGAACACTCCGGTTCAAAAGCCTACCAACCCAGTCTTAGGAAATAGAACAGAAAGTATAAACATAAAATTTATAAATTTATATAAATTGGCTAAAAAGGAAAATTAATTAAGAAATCAAATAAACTCCTTAAACTATCAATATAAAAGGCAAATCAGGAAAGAAAAATACAAAGGATTAGTAAGCAATAGGAAAATCATTAATTTGAGAAAATAAAAAGAAGAAAAGGAAATAAAAAAAGTCCTGTATATCTACAGTAATTAATCTACAATAAAAAAAAAACAAATGGTTTGTACAAAGAAGTCAAGGGTCGTCTCTGAACTGAATCCAAAACAAGTTCCAACAAAACACATTAAGTGAAAGTTGGAAGGAATTATATACTGAAAATTAAATTAAATAGACAAATAGAACTAGGTACTAAAATATATTTAGATTTATTTATTTAAGTTTTAAAAAGGCCTATATAGATATTCATTTTTGACTGCATAAAATAAATAAATCTTAGATATTATATTTACAAATTAAATTAATATATTTACATTAATAATCAGCATGTCAAATTTACAATAAACAAAATACAGAACAAATTGTGTCAGTATTTAATACTTTGAGTGCTTGGAGCACTGTTATAAGCATGCAAATAGAGACAAATAGATAATCCAGAAGATGATCATCAAAAGATTTGAAATATGATTGCTAACATTGTGATATTTTTGTCTATTTGAGTCTTTCATGCTATCTATTGTATCAGAAAATTAAAAATGCAAATTACTTAATAATATAATGAATATTCTGTCTGTGAGACAGAAAGACTATCTAGAAATATTTTTTTTTTACAAAACCTACTTTCCGCATTAGGATTCACACCCAAGATTTCTATTTGCTTGCTCTAGCAAGTGCTCTATGAGGCCTGGCAGACACCCCACTGAATTTTCTCATTATGATATTCCCCAAGGTATTTCAGTATAGGCAAGACTACTGTGGAAAGTTGTATGATGACACAGATACTGTACATGTACATCTAAACTAATGTAGCATTTAGTATTTAATATTATTATTATTATTTAATGTACAGTATACATTTCTGTATTAGTGCAATTAATTTTTTCATTATTAATCAGGGGAAAACATACTTAACACCTTTAATCTGCATGTTATTGTTTACTACATTACACTCTTTTATTACGCGGATATCCCAACGGACTGAAGGCAGCTTTACATGAATTCTGCATGATTACTGTGTATCAGACAAATCAATGTAAACGTGTTGTGACATTTATATAGAAAGTGCTAAAAACAATAGTGGAACATCTTCATTCTATATGAATATATTAAGAGTATAATATTATTTTTTTATCTCTTGTTCAATCTCGGTCATATTTAATATCAACTTAATCTTTAGGTATTCTTTAACAACTGCCTTTCAATTTATCCCAATTCCTTAGTTAGTAAAAAATGCGCTCAACTGGATTCATTGTCTCCACTGACAAACCATTGATCCCAATTTCTAACGTTATTATTATCATGTTGTATCTGTATCTGTGTAAATTTTAAGTGTTGGTTAAATATAAGTTCGATAACTAATATATGGTGAACTTTTGTGTTTTTAGTACATTTTGATGGTAAATTATTAGGAATTAAAAACAAGGACCTTGGAATAAGCTACTCCATGATATAAAAGATAATGCTAATAATTTTTTTATGAGAATAAGAAGGTGATCTGTAATAATAGTTTTATAATTATAGTAATTATTATGACCTATATACAGTAATATGTCTTATACTGTGTAATAAAGATCTTGTGCTTCTGTGGCCTTCAGACCATCAAATAATTCTGAAGAAACAACACACTATTTATCCCAACCATTTTTAACAATGGAAGTTGTTTTCTTCTGGCTGTTGGTAGATTTCATAAATTCTCTTATAATCCCTGCTAGGATTAATAAACCTTATCCTCTGTGATTTTAACTTGTGCCCTAATTTTTAGCTATTATTTTCCTGTTAGGTGTATGTGGAAGCAATTAGGTATATTTATTACCTTTTTTAGTAAGAGTAAAAGACATATCTTTTATGAAAAAAAAAATGTGGGAGTAAATTCAAAAACTTTTGCTGTCTAAAAAGACATAAAATTGGAAACATTAAAAATAAAGTAATAACAACAAGACAAGAGGCACTGTCCGTTGTATATTTATAAAACAAATTCTGTAGTTATGGCAATCACTTAGTTTTAGTCTGTTTGAATTGACAACAGTACTTTTCCATTAAAAATATATTTCTGTAGTGAAAAATAATTATAGTTAAGAAAACAATGTTTTATATGATCAACCAAAGTGTTTTGAAAAGCTGTGTTATTATTAACCTCACAATTAAGTGAATGGGCATACAATTTTTTGCAATTCAAAACCATGTTAACACTGACACTCATTATACCAATATAGGAACCATATAGCAGACACACAAATGTGAGCATTAACGACAGTTAAGGTACCATTTTTACACATTCCAATACCTTGAATAGAATAAAATGCCATATTGTGCTTTCTAACACTTTCTTAACAAATTTTAGGAGGACACCAAGATACTTAATTGATTCAGTGACAAGTTTACACTCACTGAGAAACCAAGAGGGATCAGAATAGAGTGTCATTTTTCCAAAAATGATACAAGTGGTTTTTTGCTGAGATTATGAGAAAATCTATGCTCATTAGCAAAGTTAATTAGCTTTTGAAAGCCAGTAGAAGTATTCAGTCTGATTTTTGCCATACACTGTACAGTACTAGCGAATCATCTATCACAGAAATATGAAAACCGATTTGATTTATACCCAGACGATGGCCTGCTGCATTTGAATTACACAGGCAGATCAATTCAATAGACATAAAAGAACTTAAAATTAACCACTGACTCTATTAAGAAATCAGTTGAATACTTCAACCAGACTTGAGGAAAATAATTTAACAAAGCCACCTATTAAACCAAATACTGTATACTCATCATACCATATGCACTGCCAGTACATAACCCACTAGATCATGGACTGTTCAATTGTGAAGTTTATGGTACAAAATGTCTTGATTTTCTGCTACAATAGGATTATGCTCCCTGAGAGTTTCTTGTATCAATTTGCTGACAACACATGTTTATTATTACTATTCAACATCAAATTATTTCCTGGAGAGTTTTCGCTTTCTTGTGAACGGAACATCCAAAAACTGAATATCTTATAATTTTCTATCTCAATAGTAAACATTATATTAATATGTCTACTTTTGATAACTTAAAAGAATTTTTCTGCATCGTCTTATTATTATAACACAAAATCTGTTCATATCAGCTACAGTTAAAAACTTAAGTATATTTAGGCTTATTATTTTTTAACTCCCATAAATAAATTCGCAAGAATAGTGGCTAGACGGAAACCCATACTATTGCCATCTATTTGTTCATGATATTTGTTTTTAAAGTGGAGTTGAATTGCTTGGTCATTTAAAAGATGCTTGCCTTCCAATGCCAGGGTCCTGGGTTCAATAACATCAAATCAAAACAAGGCACTACAGAAGGAAGGAACCAAAAAATACCAAATGAATAATTAACATAATTTTCTTTATTATCTTATAGGTGTGCTTTGGATGAACTGGGCAATGTTTGGGGCTTGTTTCATATGCATTCCTCTACTTATAGTGTTCAAGGAGAATTATCAGAGGCTTAAGATGGACTTAAAGTGACTCCATCATCTGAAATACCAGCATATAGTATACAGTCCTTACAGTGTAACACTTTGCCTGTATTGACAAATTTATAGACACATAGAATATTGCAATGACATATCAATTGAAAAAATGGTGGTGTTGAATCTTGTATTAGAAAGGGTGTACAATGGTTTACTTATTTGATGATGGTTTCCTTTGAATGTGTTATAAGAGGTCTACCATCCAAAACATAGGTGACATACTACTACAGTATTTTTCTAGAAAAATTAATTTTAATTGATTTTACCTGTTTTAATATTGTATAATAAAAAAAAGGCCAAAACAAAGGTTAGTGATTCCTTTGCTTGTCCACACTATATGAATCAAACAGTAAAGGTCTGGCCACACTATCAAATATTCTTTGGCAACAAAAAAAAACTGTTGTGTGTTGTATGTTGTTGTGCCCATATATGGTCATGATGTGCCTATAAGAGGCATGTCGTGGCGAAATGGTTAAGTTGTCGCACAGGCCTGTATTGAGTAAATGAGCTATAAAATATGGGAGCTCAAAAAATTGCCGAAAAATCCAAATTTGTTTTTCACTATAAATCAACAGATTAATGTATTAATTTATTAATCATGTACCAAAGTATTAGTTCTGGAAGTGGTCAAGAAATTGTTTATTTAATGTTATTTTGATAGTTCATTCTATTAAACTTTGAAAGGCAATTACTCAAAATCATGTTTATTTTGATTCTAAGAGTATGCTTTCATTTTCCAATAACTTAGGCTTGAAATGTCCAATTTCAATGAATGACCCCTCATTTTGAAGATCACATACTCAGGTATCTGAAAATACCAATAACTTGAATTTCAATTTTTGCTACAACTTAGCCATTTTGCCACAACATGCCTCATATATGGTCATGATGTGATGTCATCATGACCATATTTAGGCATGATAGGGTACATGTTTTGCCAACCATTACACACCACATGTATTTTGGTTGCAAAAATGGTAATCACAAAGCTAAAGCAGCTTAGGAATGAAATTTATTAATTAAAGTTTGAAAAGTAACCTTACCGTGATACATAAAATTGCTGCTTCTTTGTCAAAAAATATATATATATTTTTTCAAAAACATTTACTACATAATTCATTCTCTTGCCAGTCATGCCAACCACTTATACTGTGAATTATTTTCAGATAAAATAATTTGTGTTAATCAAATAATTTTAATAAATCAACTTATTAGTCTATTGGTTTTAATGACAGATATGTACTAAAGTTTTAATTGCTATTTATTTCTTATTTAAATTAAAGAGATTAACATGTATAGTACAATTATTAAGTGCCATTGAAGGATTTTAAAATAATTTTTTGTTCAGCGCAATTTAGAATCTTGGTGCAATTTAAATGTCAAATATTGATATGGTTAATATGTACACATGAATATGGTTTAAACTGTTTAATTATATTTTAAGGCTATTTTTTTACAATTTTATAAGTTGGTAAGGTTGATATGTAGAGGCCTACTTAAGCAGCATTATATTAAAAATACATTACAATTATTGAAAAAAACCTCATGTTTTTATGTTATGATTATGATGATAAAAAAGTGGAGATGGAGATGGTATGATGATGAAAAAATGATAATATGGATGAGGAGTATGATGGAGATGAGGACAGTAGTGATGATGATAAGGCCAAAAAAAAATTGTTTGTTTGCCCTCCTCCACCCACCCGTAACTCACTGAAAAAAAAATAGGGGCAGAAAACAAAAGAACTTAAAAAACTTAATTTTTTTTGCCAGATGCCCTACAAATTTGTCTAAAGTTGGTGTCTGATGTAAGAAATTGCCATTCTAGGCCTCTGTGGGTTATTTTTAATAAATATAAAAAATAAACTTTTTCCACCCGCCCCTATTTATCTTTTTTTTTAAAAGAAGGGCAAACAAACAATTACTTTTTTTTTGGCCTAATGATAAACGATTAGATGATGATAAGGAGATAAAATTCATTTCATTTACTCATCTTAAATTATTAAAATTGACAAAAAGAAACGGCAAAGAACAAGCACAAACGAATATGAGACAGGACACCCCAAAAGTGAACTTAATCACTGTCAAGTGGGGGCCCTTCACAAAAAAACAAATGCTTACACTATAAAAGTAGTAAAATAATAAAATGATGATGACGACAACCAGGTAGCCATTTATACTGGAAGAGAAGAAACGCAGGTGAAATGCCTTCCTCAAGTACCCAAGCGAATTGCACAGCGAGGGATTCAAACCCCATCCTCGAGGTTTGGAAACCAAACTGTTCCCGCTGTGCCAAACCACCATATAAATTTATTTGTTAGGTATAATTAGGTAGGCATCATTAGGTAAAAAATATATTTCTTGTAGCATATTTTTTAATAATAATAATATAATAAAAAAAGTTTAATATATTAATAATAAAGGTAATAGTAATAACATAACAACAGCAGCAACAATAATATATAATAGTGCTTTATGCCATTGATTCAAGGCCTGTAAATGCTTGACATTATTCTTTTAATGTTTTATTATGTAACAAAAGAAATTACAGTACATCAATTAAATGCTCAATGTAGATGGACATTGTATATATCAATATTTTCTTGATTTCAATATTTTAATATACTTTTCAATAATTTAAAGATTTATATATGCAAACAAAATGAATTAAATTTCCGATAATTTTAATAAATTTCGATATTTTAAGTTTTAAAAATATAATTTGATTTTTGTATATAATTGGATTGTATGAATTGTGATGGATCATTTGTAAATAGATTGTTTAAAGTTCATTATTATATTGATAGTACTCTATGACCATTTCACTATTTTAAGTTTAATTAGGATTTCTATTTTATTAGTAATGCAATTGTTTAGTAATAATGTTTAGCAAATTTAATATTATATATGGCAGTTTCATATATTTTAGTAAATTTGAAATTCCTGTTAGGCCTATTGTACCTGTATATAACATTTATTGTCATTATTATTGTTTTAATATGGATTTGATAAGAAAATAAAGGGATACATTTCACCCTCCAATGCAAGACCATATTTGGGACCTGAAAATTTGAAGTGGTGTCAGGGTTCGGTCTCCAACTAGAGGGTTAGTTTGATGTTAAATGATTGACAATTCTTACTTGGTTCTTAAAAAAGTGGTCTCGAATTAGAGGAGTCCTGGAATTTAAGGGGTCCTGAATTGGAGGGTGCACACGGTACCGTGAAAGTGCTATTCCTTTCCTGATCATGTGCCTGAACGAACTGAATGATGTTTAATGGCAATAATAATAACTATAATAATGACAATAACAATAATAACAATAATAAAAATAATAATAGTAATAATAATAATAATAATAATAATAATAATATAATAATAATAATAATAATAATAATAATAATAATAATAATATTGAAGTTGGGATATAATTACAATATTATCTTTATAAGTTATAATTTGATTTTAATAACAGCAAAAGTTCCCATGGTCTAATCTTAATGTGATTATAATGCTCTTTGTATTGTTCGTTTATTGTCTTTTACTAGTTTTATATTTTGTCTCAATATTTCTTAATAATAGTGGAATAAGTAGTGTTTTTATGTAAATTTTTTCTGTCTTTTTACTTGTAAAAATGTTTCTTTTTAAACTTCCTTTAATAAACAATTTAAAAAAAAATTAATTGTTATAAATAATGTTAATGTATATTGTAAATCACATGCAATTCAGTGTTAATTTTACTGCCATTTGAGATCTAAATAAAATGTCAATTTTACTGCCATTTGTGATTTAGATAAAATGAAATGAATCTTAAATATACATAGGCCTATATTATATCACGACGATCAATGATGGGAAATTGTGTACCATAGTCTTTCTTGAGTTTACCGCCGTTCAATACCGTTGATTACATTGTATGTTAAACGACTTGGATCTTTTGGATTTGGTGATTTTGTTTTATAATGGTTAATTTGACAATACTAGCGACCACTCTCAGATAGTAATTCAATCAGTAGTCGAGGTTATTCCCTTCTTGAAAACGGTCAGGTAAACTTTCTCATTTTTATTACAGTAAATATGTCTATTTATGTGTGTATACGTACATTTAAAAAAAAATGAGTTGCTTACGTATTCTTTTTTCCATAATGGATAACCCCAAAGAGGTAGTGGGGTCCGGGGTCCTCCCCCGGGAAAATTTTGATCACTAGATGGCAGGAAATGAGCTTTTCCGACTTTTGAGGTGTCTTTTAATGACTTTTAAGTTCTTCAAAATTCAAGGTTTTCCCCCGGGAAAATTTTGATCACTAGATGGCAGGAAATGAGCTTTTCCGACTTTTGAGGTGTCTTTTAATGACTTTTAAGTTCTTCAAAATTCAAGGTTTTCCCCTCTTAAAAACGGTCAGTAAACTTTCTCATTCTTATTACAGTAAATAGGCCTATTTATTTGTATATACGTACATTTAAACAAATTGAGTTGCTTACGTATTATTTTTTCCATGAATGGATAACCCCAAAGAAGAAAGGGGTCCAGGGGCCTCCCAGGGAAAAATCACTAGATGGCAGGAAATGAGCTTTCCCGACTTCTGAGGTGACTTTTAATAACTTCTAAGTTCTTTAAATTTTAAGGTTTTCCTCCGCTTGAAAACGGTCGGGTAAACTTCTCATTCTTATTACTGTAAATACTAGTAGCCCTACTATGTGTGTATGTAAAGTACATGTACAGTCGCTGCATGCATATTCTTTTTTCAATAAATCGATGAACCCCAAATAAGACGGTGGTCGGGGGTCCTCCCCAGGAAAATGTTGGTTCTTAGATGGCGAGAAATGAGTTTTTCGGACTTCACTTTCTCATTTTTATTACAGTAAATATATCTATTTATGTGTGTATACGTACATTTAAAAAAAATGAGTTGCTTACGTATTCTTTTTTCCATGAATGGATAACCCCAAAGAGGTAGTGGGGTCCGGGGTCCTCCCCCGGGAAAATTTTGATCACTAGATGGCAGGAAATGAGCTTTTCCGACTTTTGAGGTGTCTTTTAATGACTTTTAAGTTCTTCAAAATTCAAGGTTTTCCCCCTCTTAAAAACGGTCAGTAAACTTTCTCATTCTTATTACAGTAAATAGGCCTATTTATGTGTATATACGTACATTTAAACAAATTGAGTTGCTTACGTATTCTTTTTTCCATGAATGGATAACCCCAAAGAAGAAAGGGGTCCAGGGGCCTCCCCGGGAAAAATCACTAGATGGCAGGAAATGAGCTTTCCCGACTTCTGAGGTGACTTTTAATGACTTTCAAGTTCTTCAAAATTCAAGGTTTTCCCCCTCTTAAAAACGGTCAGTAAACTTTCTCATTCTTATTACTGTAAATACTAGTAGCCCTACTATGTGTGTATGTACAGTACATAACAAAAATTGAGTCGCTGCATACATATTCTTTTTTCAATAAATCGATGAACCCCCAATAAGACGGTGGTCGGGGTCCTCCCCAGGAAAATTTTGGTTCTTAGATGGCGAGAAATGAGTTTTCTGGACTTCTGAAGTTTCTTTTAATCAAAATTCAAGGTTTTCCCCTTTTGTAAACGGTCAGGTAATTTTTTCTCATTCTTATTACAGTGAATAGGCCTATGTGTGTACTGGTACACAGAGAATTTTTTTATTTTTTATTTATTTATTTTTTTTTTTTTCAAGGGGAGTCAATGGGTCCTGACCCCCGAGATCCGCCAATGCCTAGGTTTAGGTAGGCCTACTTTGTTTCATGTCAATAAGAGACAACAGGATTATACAATTTCATACAGTATATCTTGTAAATTACACAATGATTAAACCAGGTACTGTCTTGAAAACAATAAGGAAGTGTCAAATGTTGTCTACACAAAAACTGTATTTTATTAAAAGAGTAAGTCTACTGAAGGAGTGTCGTCAATGGAGATGTGCACACATGTCAGTGTACTGTGGTCACTGTGCATGGGAAAGAAGAGAATTAAAGAAAATTAATAAAAAAAATAATAAAAAGAATAGAGTAAAATAAAGAAAATTTAAGGTAAAAATAAGAAAAGAGAAATAACAGAATGGAAACGAAAAAGAAAAGAAAAGAAAAGAAAGAAACGAAAGAAAAGGGAAAGAAAGGAAAGAAATGAACAAAAAGGGAAAAAAGGAAAGTAAATGAACAAAAATTATTAGAAAATTAATATAGAGTGGAAAACGAAAAAAAAAAAAATAAATACCAAGATGATTTTAGAAAGATATAGAATGGAATTATACAAAATACAAAACTTATTGGAAGACAGTTGATAAGGAATTGAAAATTGGTAATCAATCGAAAGTAATGGAAATAAAAAATAATTATATAATTGCTTGGTACGGTATGAAAGTATGTGCAGAGGGAGAGTGATAGATGCCGACAGTAAACATCGCGGAAGATAGTTTTAACACAAATGAAATTATGTAAACATAAATTAAATAATATTACATTCAAGTTAATGGTATGAAGACACTAATATCGAATAGACCTCATGCATATGAGATGGCTAAATATAATTTTCAAATGATATATAAACATATATAAGATATGAAAATAAGGGAAAGGAAACAAAAGAAATGAAAGGAAACGAAATGAAAAGAGGGCAAGGGAAAAAACAAAAAGAATAGAAAATGAATATAAAAGGAAATGTAAAAGGAAACATCAAGAAAATTAGGAAAAGTATATAGATAGTTTTAGCATAAATGAAATTATGTGAACATAAATTAAATATCACATTTAAATTAATATGAAGACATAAACATGCAATAGTCTTTATGTTTATGAGATGAGATAGTTTTAGCATAAAGGAAATATGTAAACATATATTAAATATCATATTCAAATTAATGATATGAAGACACAAATATGCAATAGTCTTCATGTCTATGAGATGACCAAATATCATTTTCAAATATAGGCTATTATATATATATATATNNNNATTGTATTATTACTTGAATATACATATATAGGCCTATATATATGTATATATATGTTAATATATATATATATATATCTGTATATATATGTACATATATATGTATATATAAAATACAGTTTTATACACAGAATGTTTTATTCAGAAAACAAATATTTCGTTTTTTGCATCACATAAAAACATATTGAATAAATTATATTGTTCAAGTTATGTCTACAACTCAAAGCTGATTCTTATTGCTGTCTTTTTACATTTGATTCATTGATTTTATTTATTCATATATAAGAGAGGTAACCTCTAAAACCTCTTGCAGTAAATGCTATAATTATATATAAATATATACTATATTATACATAAATTATACATATTATATATAAATTATATTATATTTTATGTAAATTTATACTATATATATAAATTTATCGTATGCGAAGCAAACATCTGTGTAAATAATTGTTAAAATCAATGAGTAGTACAATATTGTAAAGGTTAATCTGGAGTTTGAGTTATATCGTTATTTTTTTAGAATATTAATCATTGTGTTTTGTGATACGATGACTAAGACCATGAATTATAATTAAAAATGAATACTCCAAATGCACATATTGTAATGCCAATTGCTTTGTTAAGCAAAATATGTGTTTTGTTCTATACTCCTTGATACAATAAATAGCCCTACTCTAGAATTGAACGCATTCTGATATTCCTACTTCTGGTCCTGATATAGTGAGAAATGACCATGATGTTTTGTTGCCTTAATTTCAGCAATCTGATTATCGTGTTGATCCTATCTATGGTGGTTACTTCGAGTAAGTTTTTTTTTTGTTGATTTCCAATATAAGATTTAATATAATTCTTTGTTTTTCCATTTTCTTTAATTTTTAACAAGTTAGGAAGACGATGACTGGATCAACTTGGATCCACCATGTTGTAAATAATGAAAGGATTTGGTATGGTAGGAGATAATGGAACATTGTAATAAGGATGTTAAAAGAATAAAGTAGGCGAACGTAGATGATGAAAAAATGAAGTAAAGTATAGAAATGGTAGATGATGGAAGTGGAAGAAGAACCAATGGAAATGACGAAGTAAAGAAGATAACACTGAGAGGTGAATTTTCTTTGTTGAATTAACATTTTAATGCTAATTACTTTAATATTTAGTTTTGATTGTTACTGTTAATATTATAGCGAAATGCGACTGTCAATCTTCAGAATCTACTTGCCAAAATAGAGGAACTTGCACCTACGATTCCCGTATTGGTTATTACTGTGTATGTACACCAGGACGGGTGGGACCTACATGTGAACAGAGTAAGACACTATTACATATTAATCACATAGAGATTAGTTTTAACTGCAATATAACATTAGCCACAAGATATTTTTATTCTTTTCTATTTCTTAAAGAGGATTAATTGAAACCATTAGGCCTACATAATATACAATATTTTACATTTTCAATTTAATTTTTTTTTTCACAGTAATAAATGATAAGTAATGGTAATGTAAATTTATATGTTAAAAAGAAATCTACTAAGAAAGTAAACGTAAGGAGATAAAAACATTTGGTATTAGTACAAGATATCTATTAATCATGCACTATTTTATTTGCAGTAGACTGGTCGACCTTTTATTCTGGAATAGCTAGGTAGATGTTTATACCGATACGAATATCAAGACGGCCTATCCGAGAACGAGAAGGGAATATTTTATCATTTAATAATTATCGAAGCAGTTTTACTTCGATTTGTGAAATTTTAAAAATACTGTTTTTGGCTTGACTTTTGTTACATGATTAACTGTTTAGGTTCAATTTTCTTCAACAACATATATCCTTGAACTTTCTTTGCTAATGAGTCCACATTAGAGCTATATAAACATATAAACATAAAGTAGAGGATAGAAATTTAACTGAATGAGAATTTGTGTTGAAATTTATATTACTGCTGTATCAGTATTTCAATTATGTAACTCAAAATAATCAATGGAAACATAACCAATTTATCTTTTCTGGGCATTTTCTTTCCGAATTGTGTCGTTCCAGCTAACCGACCAGGAAGAAGCTCAGCGTTCCGCATTTTAAAATTGGGAGCTTTCGATTGCACGACGACGGTAGGACGTAGAACGAAATGACGTCACTAAAAGTCATCTGCGCATGCGAGAACGTTAAGGTCACCTCGTCGAGTAGATTCTGGATTCTGGAACCAAATCTACGTTTGCAGACAGAGCCGTAGATAGAGAGAGTTTGGCCAACTTGGCGCATGGACGCCATGTCCAAAACAGCCCAGGCGAATGCGCGCGTATACCTTTAATGTTTTGTTTTGGTGACAACATGGCCGGTGTAAGTCATGAGATTGCGATCCACCCAATCACACGCGCGTATATCGAATCCCGTGAAACAGAGTAGGCCAAACTCTCTCTATCTACGGCTCTGTTTGCAGAGAACGTAGGACGCCAGGTAGGACGGTCACGCATGAGTGATTCCGTTCTAGCGTCGTGTCGTCGCACAAATCGAAAGCTCCTTAAATATGAGGCGCCAAGTGTAAATTTATTATTTAACACAATTATTTATATATAATTCATTATTTAACATATAATTGAATAGATCACCCATTATTTATATAATTTACGTCTAAAGGCCAACTCAGACAGCGTCGGCCGACGCAGCCCAACCCGATTTATCGTCGGGGACAGTCTTAAGCCGTCGTGAGAAATATTAAACACGTTTAATATTCTACTACGCG
>NW_022719050.1:1080452-1083134 GCF_011630105.1 Anneissia japonica
ATTATTTATATATAATTAGTTTACTGATTTCATTATATATAAATAATGAAACGGTAACCAAACATTATTTATATATAATAATGTTACTGGTGTAATTATATATAAATAAGCAAAGGATAACATATCATTATATATAAATAATGAAAAGTAACTTACAATTATTTATATATAATAAGTTCACTGATTCCATTATATATAAATAATGAAAATGTAACAAATCATTATATATAAATAATGAAAAGTAACTTACAATTGTTTATATATAATAAGTTCACTGATTTCATATAAATAAAGAATTGACTTTAAACTCATTATATATAAATAACTGCTTTTACATTTCATTATATACAAATAATAGCTGTCGCAAAACCATTATATGTATATCATTTTTGGACTTCAAACTCATTATATGTATGTAATGCACACGTGTTATCATGTCAAGTTCATTATATCTAAATAATGGTTTATTAATGCCAATTATATATAAATAACCGTTGAGGTCGAGTGCCATTATATATAAATAATGACATCGTAGGAAGCCATGGTTTATAAATAATTCGTTATGAAAATGACGAAGTAATAAATATTCATCAGTGCTCTAAAGTTACAATTAGGGCCTATTGTGTGTGGTCTACAGGTCGCAGACCATCACCAATCGAAAATGGCACAGCAAGGGATACAGCAGATTATCGAATCCAGTGGTGGCGCGCCAGGAGTGAGTTTTTATTGTCCAAAATGTGATTTTTGACCACATTGTTTATGTTACTTGATAGGCAAACTACAGTTAGTAGAATCATCAAAAAACAATTAAAAAAAAAATTGTAGGCTCTTGTAGGTATACAGTATTATCATTTTACAGTAGTTTGAAACGATATCGGAAGTGGGGGAGCTGGCATGGCCTACTAGACAACAATATATTAAACCACCTTAGCAGGCGTCAACGTTCCTATGCAGAATAATGACTGAATTTTACACACGAAATATTTCAATTTGAAAACATTATTTAGGCCGTTTTCTGTGTTATGCTGCGGTAGCGAAAATTTAATACATCAACTGTGATACTTTTATCACTATGGATTGTTTTTAACTTTCGCAGGGACGTATCCAGGGAGGCGCTGCTTTCCTCCTCCCCCTCCCCCAACCCCTCTGTACACAGTTTTAATACAAGTTCTTTCCTTAAATCTCTCAGACACTTTAACAGTGATCAACAAAACTTAAACTTATGAAGTTTTTTTGAAAAAAAATATATATAAAGCAAAAATAAAATTACAGTAATATAACAATATTTGGTTTTATTTCAAAATTACTATTTGTTATGTTAGTAGTGTTTGCACTAGTATGTAATGACACCATGATATTTTCCACAAGGGCAATGTGTATGGAACGCCAAAAGGACAAAATACAATTGGCAGCAGCACAAAATTGAGAGTCAGCAGCGCAAAGAGAGTCACCAGTGCAAAACTGAGAGTCAGCAGTGCAAAACACAGAGTCACAGTGCAAAACTGATTAGTGCAAAACACAGAGTCACAGTGCAAAACTGAGAGTCACAGTGCAAAACACAGAGTCAGCAGCGCAAAACTGAGAGTCAGCAGTGCAAAACACAGAGTAACAGTGCAAAACTGAGTCACAGTGCAAAACACAGAGTCACAGTGCAAAACTGGGAGACACAGTGCAAAACACAGATTCAGCAGCGCAAAACTGAGAGTCAGCAGTGCAAAACACAGAGTAACAGTGCAAAACTGAGAGTCACAGTGCAAAACACAGTCACAATGCAAAACTAAGAGTCACAGTGCAAAACATTGGATTCAATGCAAAACTCCAATGGCAGTGCAACTCAAGTGGACGCCCTCTATTTTGAATTAAAGTTTCACAGCTTTTTTGGACGGTGTCAACAAGTAAAATTGATGAAACTTTGAGGTCACTTGGGCACTCCTTAGTGACCATTGACAATTTTGAAAGGTGTGGGGGGTGCGTATAAGAGTTACAATTAATACAAAAATTCAGTGTTTGAAATAATTAATAAACAGTGGGCTGCGGAGAAGGCTAGTAGTAGGTACATGTGCCCGGGCTTGTCAAAAAACAAGGCCTAAGTCTAGATATATACCTAAAGAAACGTTGTTTTCCTAAATAAATTAACTTAACTGTCTAAATTTTCTGCTTTTTTGTCATTTCTGTTGTCTTTGTGGATCCCCAATTGGTTATTTTTTTTAAAAAATATTTTGATTGCGCCTTGTATGTATCCCTTAGCAAAGGCGCGGTACAGGTTTCTGTATTATTATAACTAGGCCAGACCTAGCCTAGGCTTTAGGGCCTACCTAGACCTAGGCTAGGTCTGGAATCCGCCGCTGAAATTATAAAGTATTCAGGCCCGTAGGCAGGGGGAGGGGTGGGTGCAGAGGCTGCGGACGCACCCTCCCCTCCCAAATTCCAAAAGGTCTACTTTTTAAAACCTATGATTTCACAAAATCGTTCCCAATTATCACAAAATGCTATCATGCATTGCATTATATAGTTGCCGGCTTATCTAACTGTTAATTTTTAATAATGTGGTATGAAATTTGTTAGAAATTGATCGTCTCCGGTGATTGCAGATTGTCCATATAATATGAATAATGTTATCTATAGTCCTATAGTCGCTTTTCTCTCAAACCCCCTCCAGGCCTCTGCCCCTGGACCACCCAA
>NW_022719050.1:1084106-1094255 GCF_011630105.1 Anneissia japonica
GTATATATATGTATATGTATATATACATATATATATATGTATATATATATATGTATATATGTATATATGTATATATGTATACGTGTATACGTGTATACGTATATGTGTATATGTATATATATTATATCCACAGAAACCAAAAACACTGCAGTTTCTATGCCCCTATATATATACATATATATATACACCGTGATTAACATTACAAATAAATTTTATACACAAAAATACACAGTAAATAATATAAAAACGTTTAATATATACTTATATACTTACTATGTATATATATATATATAGTAAGTATATAAGGATATATATAACGTTTTTATATTATTTACTGTGTATTTTTATGTATAAAATTTATCTGTAATGTAAATCCCGGTGTGTCCCGCTTTAGAACAAAAAGTCCTGCTTTAAGATTCAATGTGTCCCGCTTTTGGACGTTGAGGGGTTGGAATGTCTGACAGCGGTCACCGGTTCTGCGAAACGCCTAGGCGATTAGATGGTATATGCCAGGTTCTCGAAAATTTTCGTTTGAAATTTAGCGAAAATGGTGTCAGTTATCCATTTTACACAAAAATAATCACTTCCCTTTAAACACCTCTTTCGAATAAACCCTTCTCTAGAATCGCATAGGGTGTCTATTGTTACAGCCAGGCCCGTAGCAGGATTTTCGATGGGGAGGTGCGTTTTACAACCGAAGTGGACCTTACGATGGGCGACTGCCTAGGGATCCCTGCGAGGGTGGGGCGAATCTTCTGGAAGCTCTGACAAATTGGCATTTAAGGGTCCTTTTTAATGGATTTCTAAAATCCATAATTTGTAATATCCTATTTCAATTTTCATTCATTTGAGTATTGTCTAGTGACAATATTATTAATTTATCTATCTCCACATCCCAAGGTAATTCAACAGAAGGACATCTCCGCTCTCGAACATAGCGCGTGCGTACAGTCCTTTGATCTTTACTGCGGCATCGAAAATCCGATACTAGTTGCGTGTACAGCCGTCAATTATTAGTCTATGCGTGCCATACTTTTTATGGTGTTAGTTACTACTATTTTATTAATTTTGGGTATTTCGCAATGTCTGTTAATCTGATTTCTTTTGACCGCGAGCTTGTTAAATGCTTCTATAAACTGCAATTTGATTTGTGAGAATTTACCAAGAAAATGAAAAGTTATTGCAATTGAAAATTTACGAATTTTACAAAATTTCATGTTCTTATGCAACATTAAACCGTCATTTTGACAATGTTGGACTAAGGTGCACAAAACGAACATTTGAGTAGATACAGAACATTTATTAATCTTTTTCTGCGAAGTGAGTCTCATGAACGACAATACACCACAATTTCGGTAAAATTAATGTTGAAATGAAGAATATAATTTCAGTCTATTAGATGTTAGTGCAAAACATTAGGCCTTTGTAATCACCGCACGACGCGCGATTATCATGGCAACTAACACGCGCGTGGGTAATTCGTGACGTACGCTGACGGTTTATGGTCTGGTTGCTATGGTTTTGTGACGTTCAGCGTGTAGGGACGCACGTGCGCCTAGAATGTCGATGCCAGAGTTATAACCTTTGGCTATGTTCAGATCATAGAGCTATTAAAAGAGAACTAGCAAAAGGAATTTTTGTTCTAGAGTGGATTTTTGATATGCAATCAACCTTAAAATCGTTTTTTTTTTTTTTGCTATTTTGTATGAAGTTATAGGTGGTTATATACGATTTTACCATGACGTCACTGGCGAAAAAGTAACAAAAAATAGTGCCGCGTAGGGTATCCACCGCGTAGGGTATCCGCCGCGTACGATCTTTGCGTGGTGCATGCTGTAACAATCACAATTTACAGCCATGGTTACAGCATACACGCAAAGATCATATATACCCTACGCTATTTTTTTTTACTTTTTCGCCAGTGACGTCATGGTAAAATCGTATATAATCGCCTATAACTTCATTAAAAAAAAAAGCCAAATAACGATTTTAAGGTAGATTCTATTATTAATGGCATATCAAAAATCCTCTCTAGAACAAAAAATAATTTTGCTAGTTCTCTTTTAAACAACTAGAGTGCTGACAAGATGGCGAAGAATGCAGAGTTTTGTATGTGTACCATCCATAGAGATATAATAAGAATACTAGAGCGCTAATCGCAATGTATTCGATGTTCGAAATACGCAGAACTGTGTGTGTGTACCATCCAAGATGGCTGCCATAGATTTAGCCAATCAAATTTCGCTAAGCACCATCGTTTGCAATTGCGCCCTCAATTTACTCAGAAAGTTCAGTACAGCTAGTTAACCGTATGTTTGAAAGGTTCTCGCTATTAAGAAGAAATGTCATGTCGTTCTGGCCCGGAAAATTATCGACCGATTAGCATTCTCAGCACGGTTTCCAAGATAGAATTAGAAAGATCTGTTTATGAACAAGTTAAATATTTTCTTGATAAAAATGAACTTATAGAATTACAATCTGGTTTTAGACCGAATTTCTCAACTGAATCTGCCCCCATTCATCTTATAGATAATATTAAATTAAACATGGCTCGTGGTCTATTTACTGGTGTATTGTCTACGGAAGTAAGGCATTTGACACCGTTGACCACTAAATCTTTTGCAAGAAATTAGAGCAAATGAGCTTTGACTCAGTTGACTGGTTCAGGTCTGTTTTTGGAAAGCAAATCGTCAACCTAGGAAAAGGTAATTCTGAACCTCTTTATATCAACTCAGGCGTGCCTCAAGGAAGTATCCTTGGGCTTCTACTTACACTATTCTTATGCTATGTTAACGATTTCGAACTTAGTATTGCCAGTGACTGTAAACTTTTACTTAATGCTGATGAAAGGTATTGTTACTTTTTCTCAATCTGATCCCGAGTTCATTTCTCGTAAGCTTGGCGAAGCTTTAAGGAGCTGCAATAATTGATTCACTGATAACCAAGCTGTCTATTAATTTTGACAAGACAGAATGCATTATATTTGCTTCTAAAATCCTGTCAAGTTAAAGACTTCCATACCGGTTCTTGAGGTCATATAATCAAAGGATCTACCTCAATCACTTACCTTGGGCTTGAATTTGATCAAACATTGACATGTGAACGCATTGGCCGTATTCGACTGGTCGTTCTTCGTTAAACCACGCCCACCTGCGCAGTGGTAAAATTTACACTGGTAAATGTAGTCGACAAAACAAAATGGCTGCATACAGTAGTTACCGCGATACACGCTACATAATCAAGGCTGCTTCGAATTGTGTCAGTATGGGTTTTTCGTAAAAAAAATTTTCATCCAGTTTTTTAATTCTATTGCCTACAATTATTTTTTGACTTCGATGTGGGCAATATTATAATTTTTATTTTCTGAAATTTAGTCTAAATTATGTTAACGCAAATGTTGCTGAACTGACCAATCAGCCATATTTTTTTGGTCACGTGCATAACTTAACGCTGACGCATTCTGGTTACGTTAATTTTCGTTGTCAACGAAGTATATTTTACGAACCAGTCGAATGAAAATAATACTCAACGAAAATTCGTACACAACGAAATGAACCAGTCGAATAAGCCCATTGCTAATTCTGTTAAAGAATGTTAACTCTAGGCTTAGGTTATATGTCAAGTCTTTCAACATTAACATCCAGAAATTACTTTGCTCTGCATTAATTTTTTGCCATTTTGACTACTGCGCCAGTGTCTGGTAAATTTGTACTAGTAGACAGCTCAAGACAAAGTTAATATGAACAATGGAAAATTAGACTGCTAGGTTTATTCTTAGGACCAAGGTTTCACATTGGTAAGAGGAGTCTTGGATGCCAGCGTTTTTTAAAGTGGGGTGGGGGGCATTTTAATAAGGTCCAGTATGCGAGCGAAGCGAACAGCTAGGCTGGGGTCCAGGGTGCCGCCAAGGGGCTACGGATATTTGACGAAGTTTGATGAATTTTATTAGTTATTTTATAGGCATCAAGCTACTGTAATATGACTTTATAATTGTGTAAATTCCAGTGGCGGATCCAGGAATTCGAAATACAGGGGCCGGGGAGGGGGAGAACTTTCACAGATAGAGGATCTATACTAAATTTTCTAACCTCAGCCCCGCATCGTTTGGGGCTGAGGTAAAGTTATGATTATGGCACCTTTAGATGACCGGAATGGCACTCTCAGGTTAAAAGTTAAATACAATTTTGTCTGTTTTCTCCATTTTATAATTTCGAAACAAATTAGGAGGTCTGTACTGACTGGGCTCAACATAGCACTTGACATAGCCTATAATTTTGTTTCACAAATGACTAATTCCTAATGTCAAGCGAAAGATTTTTTTATTCGAAAAATGTTGTTTATTCAACACAGTTTTTACAACCTATAACACATTAACTACAGGGTACTGTAAATCCTTAATTAACCTTCAGAGAACTTTATTTTAAAAAATGGCCAAATTAAGTACCTTTTCTTTAAATTAAATGGAGTATAAATATGGTTATATTACGCTAGTTTTAACGTAACTTTAAGCCAGTCAGTTACACTTAGGCCTACTGTACATCTTCATGGTTAGCATAAAGAGAACTAGAGCGTCGCTCCATAAATCTGTCTCTTATACACATCTAGATGTGTATAAGAGACAGAGTTATAGGTGGTTATATACGATTTTACCATGACGTCACTGGCGAAAAAGTAACAAAAAATAGTGCCGCGTAGGGTATCCACCGCGTAGGGTATCCGCCGCGTACGATCTTTGCGTGGTGCATGCTGTAACAATCACAATTTACAGCCATGGTTACAGCATACACGCAAAGATCATATATACCCTACGCTATTTTTTTTTACTTTTTCGCCAGTGACGTCATGGTAAAATCGTATATAACCACCTATAACTCTGTCTCTTATACACATCTAGATGTGTATAAGAGACAGATTTATGGAGCGACGCTCTAGTTCTCTTTATGCTAACCATGAAGATGTACAGTAGGCCTAAGTGTAACTGACTGGCTTAAAGTTACGTTAAAACTAGCGTAATATAACCATATTTATACTCCATTTAATTTAAAGAAAAGGTACTTACTAGTAGACAGCTCAAGACAAATTTAATATGAACAATGGAAAATAAGTCTGCTAGCTTTATTCTTAGGACCAAGGTTTCACATTGGTAAGAGGAGTCTTGGATGCCAGCGTTTTTTTTTTAAAGTGGGGGGGGGGGCATTTTAATAAGGTCCAGTATGCGAGCGAAGCAAACAGCTAGGCTGGGGTCCAGGGTGCCGTCAAGGGGCTACGGATAATTTTATTAGTTATTTTATAGGCATCAAGCTACTGTAATATGACTCTATAATTGTGTAAATTCCAGTGGCGGATCCAGGAATTCGAAATACAGGGGCCGGGGAGGGGGAGAACTTTCACAGATAGAGGATCTATACTAAATTTTCTAACCTCAGCCCCACATCGGTTGGGGGTGAGGTAAGAAAAGTTATGATTATGGCACCTCTAGATGACCGGAATGGCACTCTCAGGTTAAAAGTTAAATACAATTTTGTCTGTTTTCTCAATTTTATAATTTCGAAACAAATTAGGAGGTCTGTACTGACTGGGCTCAACATAGCACTTGACATAGCCTTTAATTTTGTTTCACAAATGACTAATTCCAAATGTCAAGCGAAAGATTTTTTTATTCGAAAAATGTTGTTTATTCAACACAGTTTTTACAACCTATAACACATTAACTACAGGGTACTGTAAATCCTTAATTAACCTTCAGAGAACTTTATTTTAAAAAATGGCCAAATTAAGTACCTTTTCTTTAAATTAAATGGAGTATAAATATGGTTATATTACGCTAGTTTTAACGTAACTTTAAGCCAGTCAGTTACACTTAGGCCTACTGTACATCTTCATGGTTAGCATAAAGAGAACTAGAGCGTCGCTCCATAAATAGTGCCTACAACCCCACCCCCATATGCCTAAATACAAAATTCACGAAGGGAGGTGATTATTTTTTCTTGGTGGGTTTCAAGGAAACATGACAGACGCGCGTATACAGACATCAATAAACATTTTGTTGCTCAACTCAAAAAGGAAACTTGTAATGTTCGTTAGAAATGAAAAAAAAATCAATATTTTATAATAATAATAATAATAATAATATTAATAATAATAATAGGTCAATTTATAAGGTCTCTAAACACCAAATAATAATAACAATACAGTAATAATAATAATAATAATAATAATGATAATATTTAGGTCTGGTTATAATTATTAATTATTGTGGTTGTTAATATTAGTATTATTATTATTATTAATTTTATTTTAATGTTCTTTATTGTCCGTTAATAGTTTTATATTTTGTCACAATGTACTTTATTAGTAGTAGAAGAAGTAGTGTTTTTTATGTAAATTTTGTGTATCTTTGTACTTGTAAACATGTTTCTTTTTAAACTTCCTTTTAAACAATTTTTATTTATAGATAATTATTAATTTTTATATATAATTTTAATGTATAGGCCCTATTGTAAATCACATGAAATTCAGTGTATATAATATTTGATCTAAATAAAATGTCAATTTTACTGCCATTTGTGATTTATAAAAACTGAAATGAATCTTAAATATACATAGGCCTATATTATATCACGACAATCAATGATGGGAAATTGTGTAGTCTTTCTTGACTTTACCGCCGTTCAATACCGTTGATTACATTGTATGTTAAACGACTTGGTTCTTTTGGATTTGGTGATTTTGTTTTATAATGGTTAATTCGACAATACTAGCGACCACTCTCAGATAGTAATTCAATCTGTACTCGAGGTTCTTTTATTCCCCTTGATATAACTGTGATGTTTCTCGACAGTTCGTGCATAGACCCCTTAATTTTTTTTTATTAAATAAAGTTGCACGTAGTCCTCTTAATCACCATCCTTAGTACCATATCTGGTAAAGGTTATTTTTCTCTATTGAACTTTCTTCTTCACCGGATCCAAAGTTCTGACCGCATTTCCGATATGGAACGCTGAACGCATAGCGTCCATATTAAAGCCCCATTCCCGGCAAAATTTCACTAAAAAAGAATATGCATTCTCTATGTTTTATAAACAATGGAAAAATATTGGCATAAATTTTAGTTTTACGCAAAAGAATTTAAAAAAAATGAAAAATACAAACTATTTTTCATAGGAGATTACCATTCTCGACGAATTCTTCGTTACTAGGCAAATTCAGAGGGTGTAGATCGCATCTCGCTTTTATGTATACAGTACTTTATGCAGTCAATAAAGTGCGCCCTCTCTAATGAAATTAGTTTTTGTACTTCGCGTCTACCCACATCATCATTCCACAACTTTACGATCATTCCACAACGAAAGTGGCTGAAATGAACATAAATGAACATCGTGTAACCCCTACCTTTCTGAACGATGCAATGGTATGGAACGCCAAAAGGTCAAACCACAAGTGGCACAGTGCAAAAATCGAGCGGCGCAGTGCAAAACTAAAGTGGCGCAGTGCAACAATAAAGTGGCGCAGTGCAACACTAAAGTGGCGCAGTGCAACTCCAAATGCGTGTGCCGCTACTTGACTCTTGCACTGCGCCACTTGTGGTTGTCCTTTTGGCGATATCACGCCGAAAGGACAAAAAAAAAATCACTGTGCAAAACTATAGAGGGGCAGTGCAAAAATGCGTGTTCCGCCACTTGACTTTTCGTACTGTGCCACTTGACTTCTGCACTGGCATGCGCTACTTGACTTTTGCACTGCGCGCCACTTGACTTTTGGCGATATTGTATGGAACGCCAATTTTGGCATCAAAATGAAACTAAACAACAATATAAGTGAATAAAAAAAAAAAACAAGAACACATAATTCCCTTGTCGTAGATACAGTAGCCTAGGCTTGTCTATTCATCGTAATTATTACCGCTATAAAGGCCTATAGCGCAGTTTTGTCAGCCATGGCCACTAGAGACAAATTAGAAGCTTTGGTAGTGATGGGTTATACGAATAAACAAATTGCTGAAGAAATGGAGGTAAGCGTAAGCACCATAAAAAAAAACTTCCGGCGTAATTTCCAATTGAGAAAGAGTGACCTTTCGAGTAATATTAGCGGTAAGTTTGAAATAATTTCTGTTGCTTTTTGTTTCTACATCATTGTTAGGCTAGTCAGGGTAGACTACTTAGTTATGCTAGGGCCTGTGACAGAGGGTCGACGCAGCCGACGGGCCCAGTTAGGAAGATCGATTCAATAACATACATTTTCACATTGTATTATTAAAGCTCAGATTGACATTTTTAGCATTTAATTTTATTAATTAGACCAATAATATCTTATACAGTAATAATTTGGCCTAAGAAGTGGCTTGAAATTATATAATTAAACTAATCGTTAACAAGCTAAAGGTGTTAACGCAAATTAGATTAAAATTTCGATTTCATATAAAATGAAATCGAATACAAATATATAAATTAAACGGACGATTAAATAGATAGGCCTATGTATTAAAGACACCTAGCAGAGTATTTTCCTGTAATATGAAATAAAAAATTCAATTCAGATTCAGATATACTGTATTTAGTCAGACAATAATGAGATAAAACTTATAGACGCCTATATATATTTATATGGGCCTTTAAATAAACATTCTTTGTACTTTGTGTTGCACCTTATACTGTATATTTTATGGAAAACAGTAAATCACCAACACAAAAATTCATTCCCAAGAATCTTTTCGGTATACACATGCGCGAGCTGAACGATCGGTACTTAAAACACGAGTTATCAGTTGAAGTTGGGAGTTGGTGAGAAGCAGATCGGTAATAATACAAAATGGCATTTTGGAAGAGTTCGCTGTTAATATCATTGGTATTGTGTTTTATAGTTGTGTCAAGTTTTGCTAAAGAATGTCCAGCTATTTGTAAAACAAGAAATTGCACGAGTGAATGCTGTAAAGGTAAGAAAAGTTACTAACAAATATACAGCAAATTAACTATCAATCGATCTATCAATGTATATATGTCTACATACGTAATAAGTACGGTTTTGTCTTGACTACACAGTGGATTTTGGTAAGAAGTGACGACAAGGTTTCGTTTTTTGTTAGAATGTTCTTGAGCACAATCTAATAAAATAACAATACAGAAAATCTTATGCTACTCAAATAAATAATACCGGTAATACGGTAATATTAGTTTGACTTGCATGCGCATCATGCAAAAACCTCTCTATGTGCGTGATGTTAAAGCTCATTGATATTGTAGGTCTCCCTCTAATTAAAGATCATCTCCAACTAAAGTTCCCAAATTCACAAATTTCGTTTGCCTTAATTATTCTAATTATAAAGCTGCTAAAGACCATGGAAATCCCGGTCCCAAAGGTGGCCTTCTATCGGAGACCTGTAGTATTTTCTTGCATATGATTTTCTCAAAAATAGTTTTCATCTATGTTAGTCCTATATCAATTATATTTGAAACGTTTTAAAACCTTATTTTATGTTATTGGTGAATTGATTTACGGGTATAAGAAATGTATCATAACAATTATTTTAAAAGATAAGATAAGAAACTCCTTATTGGTCTATTCACACATAAAATACATAAACAGAAATGTTTATAAATCTGGTGTAAACAGTAAATATCAACATCAAACAGATCAATATGTCGATGGTGTAACAGATTACAATGAAAAAAAATAGCCAATAAATTATTAGTATTTAAATCGTTGTTAATTTCCCAAATGTATTTAGGAACAGTATTTTTTATTAAAACCATACACTTTTATAACATATATTTAGATATTTCACGTATTGCACATTTAAACCATTTCAGGATTGAATTTGCATTTTGTTATTGATAATAGGCCTAATAATAAATACAACACTAGGTATACTAATTACTTATTGCCAAAAACAAAAAAAACAAACAAAAAACACACACAATGGCCAATGATATTAGGGCCTAATAAGAATTAGGCCTATTAATAATAAAGGTAACTTACACTCTTTTTCTTATTATCATGACAGAGTTAGAGAATAACTTCCATCCGATTAATATTTATATTGTTTGTATTATAACAATAATGATGCTAACGATAATAATAATAATAATAATAATAATAATAATAATAATGTATTGGTATCTTTACAGCAGGATGTCAAGACAGACACTATTG
>NW_022719050.1:1094272-1101261 GCF_011630105.1 Anneissia japonica
CATCCAAATAATTTCAAGAATGTCCTTCTAGACGCTCGGAAATGGCACTCTCAGATAGTAAAAATTCTTTTTCAAAGCAATTATTGACTTTACCCGACGGGAGATCTGCTCCCCTCCCATAAATGCCCCTTCCCTCACGGGCGTCGCAAATGGCTAATTATTGACATATTTTATACTGGGAGTCGCAAAGCAAAGTAAAAATGTTGGCTTAATAGGTTTACAAGCTTCCCATTTTAACAACGTACAATAGGCCTACATTGTTTTCATAATAAATTTAGCCTCTGATAACTGTTGCATCCATAAAATCGATGGAGTGGTTACTGAGATGGTTACGAAATGTGCAAACAATTGCGTTTTTACTCAGTATTGGTCCGGAAATACGCACCGCAATTGGAACAGATCACAAGTGAAATAGACAAAATTCATGACAGTCATTCGTAATTGTTGTTCTTTCCACTCGCTTTGAAAAGTGGGGTTTTAAATATAGAAGGTTGGTGAAAAGTGGGGTGGGGGAGGACAATTGATATGATGACCCCCTACTTTGAAAAGTGGGGGATGTGTCCCCTTTCCCCCACAGATCGACGCCCACGTCACATCGGCCTACTCCACTAAGATGATAACATCTATTAATAGTATTCTATCTTGAGCATCCAATAGAAAGCTCAATATTTATTTTAAAAAAAGAAAAAAGGAAAAAAAGGATATTTGGTCATTAACATTGCACTAGAATAAAGAAAAAATATCGGGAATATACCCAAATGTTGTAGTTTCAATTACATATCTGTTAATTTCATATCTTAAATGAATTATTTTTTGCATTGAAAATGATTGTTATAAATTAGTTATTATTAAACAGTATCTCATTCAGGTAAATTAAAATATAATTGCAAAGAATCTATATACCATCATTATACGAAAACATTTTTTCCTCTCCGATTTTTTATATTTTCCTCAATTTCAATAATACAATAAAAATACATAAATAGTAATTTAACAAAGCTTGACAAATGAACGAATAAAGATAAACAAAATTAATAGAACAATACAAAAGCCAAAATCAAAAGAATGTAAAGGATAAAAAGTATTCCTTTTTAAAAGATCAAAATGTGATGACTTATGTTGTACATTGTATTTTTCTTTCTTTTTTAAAACATTTATAATCGTAATTTTAACTTAAATATTGTAATATATGAACAAAATTCTTTCTTATATGAACTTACATTTAACTTTTACTTAAATTAAGTGTAACGTCTTTAATTTTCATTAAAAGTACCGAATAGATCTAAAATTAATATTAAAAGCATTTGACATACGAAAACATGCCATAAAACCCCTATTAAGGGGACAATTTCACTTTTTTTTGGTTAGTGTCCCCTGAAACCCCTATTCAGGAGACACCCCTATTATGGGGATTCTTTTTTGGTCCCGAAGGTGCCCCTTTAACAGGGGTTCTACTGTATAGAATCGGAAAGTCAAATAAGAGGAATAAGCTAATGAGAAAAAAAGTTTCTTTTTCCGGGATTTCAACCCAAGACATTCAGTTATCTATGCAGACACCTGTGTAGGAGGCCTACATTATTTTGTAACAATTACTGCATCAGTGTTAATTTAAGCGTCATCAGCATCATTGTCGAAAACGGAAGTGAAGCCATCATGATTATGCTCTTAATAAATTTTCCAGTGCTCTCAATCATCTTTAGAAATGCTTAAAGTTGTATCATGATTGAAAATGATAATTATAATCATTAGTGGATATATTATGTCGCTTATTACTCCATGGATTCATATTAATATTTCCTTGTTTAATTAGCATTATCATGGTTTTAATTTCTTTGCCACAGGGATTACAAAATAAGTTGGACGGATTAACGAGGAACCAGGTGACATGATGAACATACATTTTCAACGTCAGTCGACTGATTGTCGAGGTGGTCTAGAAAACAATCCAATGCAATATATTGCTCCAGCGTGGTGTTTTCCAGGCAGGTGTGCTCCAGGCATGGCTAACGCTTTCCACTTCTTTTTCGTTTAAGCGTACGATAAATCATACGGCTATTCATCTTTCCGTCCATTAGTCTTATTTATTAGCCCTGGAAGCAATTATATTTTCTTGACTATATAAATATAATGGGAAATTATTTATTAATAGTATTATTCATATTAAGTTCACCTTGAATTTGAAAAATGTATTCTTGAGTCGAATAAATTTTACGCAAATGCAAGAATAGAGGAAATGAACCACATTAGTGATTTTATCTATTATGATATACGAGATAGACAAACCAATTTTTTTTATTACTTTTAAAACGAGTACAACTCTATTCGATATTGTACTTTAATTATATATTATCTTTCTCCAAGATAACAAAAAAAAATCTATGTCTCTGCTATCACCGGGAGTGATATGAATGTTGAAGCGGCATTCTATTACTTATTAGGTAAATGCCGCTAAAATGCACAAAATATTTTAACAAGGATTTAATTTGTAAACTTGAAAAATGTATATTCTATTTAAAAAACTGTTAGGCATTTCTTAAGTACGTGGAATATGAATGCTGAAGCGGCATTCTATTTCTTACTAAGCCTATGCTCTAAAATGCACAAAATATTTTAACATGGATTTAATTTGTAAACTTGAAAAATGTATATTCTATTTAAAAGACTGTTAGGCATATCTTAACTACGTGGAACGATGTCACAGTGTTCAGTCGCTGTGTATCTATCCAATCGGAAGGACAATAGCTGCTGCAATATCCAAACACGTTTCATGATTATGTCTGTAATGGAGTTTATATCTAGGCATACTAATTGAGGATAATGTTTAAAATTAATATAGGCCTATAGATAAACATATTAATATATATATAAGGCTGTCTCTTATACACATCTAGATGTGTATAAGAGACAGGTACATTCAGACACTTATGGAAGAAAGTTGGCAATAATCTTGAACGCTAACCACTGAATGAATGAATGGGTTTATTCTGTGTAAACACCAAGGTTAACCCATGAAAGTCTAAGAAGACTTATTTCTAGTGGGGCCTTCTGGTGGTGATAGGGCAGTAGTTTCAAGTTTCAATTTTATTTGCTACTGATGTCATCGTGGGAAATATCCGCATACATAACATGACAATGAAGACAAAATACACAAAAAAATAAAAACAAAACTTTAAGAAAAAAATTGGTGCAAGAACTCAGCAACGGGAAGAGCCGTCCAATATAGGCAAAAATTGTTGGCCCGTATACCCAGGTAATTTAAAGAGGATTTACGGGAGTACATTTCGAGTATACTTGCCTAATATCGATCGTGTGTGAAGAAAATAGGTTGAGATAAGTTATAAATGAGAGTGAGTGGGGGAGTGCAGAGTGAAGGAGTCGAGAGGTTCTTGCTTGGAAGGGAAGATGACAAGATTGTCTGTCGTTGCGTAGAGACATTGTCATAGTTCGGATAGATGGTAGACAGGGGTTGAGAAGGTGATCATTAGATTGAACTACTTTACAATTTAATTTCAGAAGGAAATACTTTTGTCGAGTTTCAAATAGTGTCATATTGAATTGAGAGGATATGTGGTGGTACAATCAGATGAGAGAAGTTAGGCAAAAAGTTTAACACATCGGGAAAGGGACATTGTGTCACAGTTAGGAAGAAGGCCATAAGAAGAGCAAGAACACCGTATTCAATAGAGGGTTGGATATAATACTTGTAGAGGTGGGAAATTGATTCAGGATCGGGAGTGAACTTGAGGTACTTGAGGACAGATATTTTACGAACAATCGATTAAAGGAAGATATTTGGGTGTGCCAGTTAAGATTGTTAGATTATTATGCATAGATACTGATGGAATAAACAATTTCAATTGTTTTATCGTGAAGATGAGGGGGAATATAGCAAGTATTTTGCGAAAGTTAATCTTCATTACATTTATGAGGGGAAAATGTTAAACCATCGGAAAAGGACCAGGACTCAAGCAGGGAGGCAATAGAGGAGAATAGGTCGCAATTACAATGTTTGAAAGAGCAAACGATAATTAGGTCGTCAGCATGAAGGAAAAAGGTTAGTTTAAATGTTTGAAAACATTGTCAATACAACATAAAAATAAAATCGGAACGAGTTCTTGTTTGGACCACACCGCTTCTAATTGGTAATTTGCCTGAATATATTATTATGCAATTTAATAGTTCCGTATAATTACCCACTGATAATAAGCTCGTGGTTGAAGACCTCTCATCAGTGCAGTTAAAAAATACTCAATATATTAATTGTAATTCTAGTCGTAAAACTGAACCGATTATATGGGTTAATCATGGAGTATTGATTGATATCTCTTTTCTATTATTCTGAGATTCGAAGGATTAGTTGGTAATAGCGAACACAGGTCTTGTGGTGAATTAGTGTGGGTGATAAGATGTTAAATTAAGCTCGGCGAAGGTTGGTTCTAAATGGTTGTTTTTAATGTTCCGCTTTCAATCTTTAAAGGAATTGAATATTGCTATCATACAGTACTTCTTTCAATGTAGTAAGGCAAGAGGGCGCCGGAAAGATCGTGGGGAGTTTAGCTTGGTTTAGCATATCCGCCGAGGACATAGGCCTAGCTCTACCCCGTCTATCACGCGATTTGTCGCACCAAAAATGGGGGGGGGGGGTGGAAATGGTTTTTCTTCTCGTTTTTGTTTTGTTTTTGTTTTTTGTTTTTTTTTGTTTTTTTGTTTTTTTTGCTATTTTTTTTTTAATGTCTCATCTTTTTAAAAAAAGGATCTAAAATTGATCAGCTTTTTCCCAATGCGCTAAGGGCGTCTTGCAAGTGTCATATGGAACGCCAAAAGGACAAACCAGAAGTGGCGCAGTGCAAAACTAAGGTGGCACAGTGCAAAAGTCGAGTGGCGCAGTGCAAAACTAAAGTGGCGCAGTGCAAATCCAAATGCGTGTGCGCGCTACTTGACTTTTGCACTGCGCCACTAGACTTTTGCACTGTGCCACTTGACGTTTGTACTGCACTTGACTTTTGCACTGCGCCACTTGTGGTTTTGTCCTTTTGGCGATACCACGCCAAAAGGACAAACAAAAATCACAGTGCAAAACTAAAGTGGCGCAGTGCAAACTCAAATGCGTGCGCCGCCACTTGACTTTTGTACTGTGCCACTTGACTTCTGCACTGCGCCAGTTGACTTTTGCACTGCGCCACTTGACTTTAGCACTGCACCACTTGACTTTTGGCGATATTATATGGAACACCAATTTTGGCATCAAAATGAAACTAAACAACAAATAAATGAATTTTTAAAAAAATCACGAACACATAATTCAATTTTTTCTTAATAATTTCACAACAACACGACACAAATTTGGGACTAAAACACCAATAGGAACGACATGATCATAGGCATACTTGTCGTAGATACAGTAGCCTAAGCTTTTCTATTCATCGTAATTATTACCGCTATAAAGGCCTATGGCCAGGGGTGGCGCCAGGGGGTTCGGGACCCACAGCTCCCCCCCGGACCACATTCGAAACCTTTTAATCGAAGCTTGACCACGCCCACATTGCTTTCGTCTGGGAAATATGACCCCTCATCGGGGGCATCGGCCCCCTCGTCGGGGACCTCGGCCCCCACCCCCTTCGGGCAAATCCTGGCACCACCCCTGCCTATGGCACAGTTGTCAGCCATGGCCACTACAGACAAATTAGAAGCTTTGGTAGTGACTGATTGAGAAAGAATGACCTTTTGAGTGATATTAGCAGTAAGTTTGAAATAATTTCTGTTGCTTTTTGTTTCTACATCATTGCTAGGCTAGTCAGGATAGACTACTCAGTTATGCTAGGGCCAGTGACAAAGGGTCGACACAACCGACGGGTCCAGTTAGGAAGATCGATTCAATAACATACATTTTCACATTGTAGTATTAAAGCTCAGGTTGACATTTTCAGCATTTAATATTATTAATTAGACCAATAATATTTTATACAGTTGCTTTTTTTGCAAATCAAAAAATATAATGAGACAGATTTGTTTTTTCACTGAAATAGATTTCTTCATCTTTCCTGTTTACAGTTTGACAAAATGTAAACAATATATACAGACGGTTTTAAAGATTTTTTTAATTTTTTTTATTTGTCATGAATACAATTTCAATATTTAAATGAATATTCTGTGTGATTAGATTTTTACAATGATATTAATTTTATTGTGGACTTAGTGTGCGACAACGATTTTCTGATATTTATATATTGAAAAATAAATACTGTTTAGGCATTTTAATTATCCATATTTTATTATTGTGGCCTTTAATAATAGTAATAATAATAATTATTATTATAATCATAATAATAATAATAATAGTTCATTCTTATATAGCGCAATTTACCTGTAGGCCTATAAATCATTACAACTACTTTAATTGTTATCGTTACCTGTGCAAAAGTATTACAGTATTATAGTTATAGTCAACCGCGGTTGAATCTTACAAAAAGGATATATAGAGGTATTATTGTTATCTTTTATTTATTACTGTATATGTTGTTAACTCTTGTAACACTGCCAGTGGAACGTAATTTCTGAGTTTTTCAGACAATAAAATTATCTTTAATCTTGAATTTTGAGCCGCTGTGACCCACAAGAACACCCACATTTTTTTCTCTCAATCGTGTTGAAAATAATTCCTATTGATGATGTCATCATCAGGAATTCCTAATGATTCCTGATGATGACACAATTAATGTAATATTGAATCTCGACACGATGGCTTGCATTTCGATACTTGGAGTATGTATTATACTATCTTATCTGAGATTTATCAGTGGACATTTCGGTTGATGAAAATAATGTTTTTAAATCACTTCATGCTATGTAAATATAGTATTCGTCTTTTTAGCACATTATTGCCTGAATCTGAGTAAATTTAATGATTTACTCTTTATTCCAGTTCCAAAGCGGCAACCAATGTTGTACGTCCACGGCTGGTGGCAGAGCGCGTCTTGGCGCTGCTACTA
>NW_022719050.1:1101310-1102979 GCF_011630105.1 Anneissia japonica
GGGGGGGGGGGGGGGGGGCTACAAAAATCTTGAATATTTCATTCATAAACCTGTTCCATGTTAAAATAAGCAGTAGGAATGCTGTATAGTGACGCATATGTGCAGCATCGGTCATTTGGTAGTGACACCAACATAGGATGCATGAGATGATTAAGACACCCCATATGTCTACAAAACGAAGACCGAAAACCCGAAAAACGAAGACCCACAGTTTTTTTTTTCTCTCAATCGTGATGAAATAATGAAATAGGTACTTGGCAACTGTTTTATGATGATTTTGAAATACTTTCATTAAGATAATTTAGAAATAATTGGAGGTTTTCGTTTTTCGGGTCTCGGCCTTCGTTTTGTAAACATCCATATAGGGTGTCTATAAAACGAAGACCCTTGAAAATTTTACAAACAGACGCCCAAAAAATTTCGTAATTTTGATTTTGTGACAGCCTAGCCTATTATCATCAAGATAAAAGAGAAAAAATAGAGGTATTCGTTTTTTAGTCTTTGGTCTTCTTCGGTCTTCGTTTTATAGACACCCAATGATCGGCAGAGAAAATTATTTTAGACAAATGCAATTCATTTATTTAAATGACTTTGCCGCGTTTAAGCACAGCTCTTAATTAATGCTTATATTATATATATACTGTCTCTTATACACATCTAGATGTGTATAAGAGACAGTTCTATATATATGTATATATAATATAGGCCTATATATATATTTCTTATAATTGAAAATGTTAAATATTTGTCAGCAATTAGCATTTTTTTGTATGTTACTATTGACCTTAAGTTTTTTAATTTTAATTATCAAATTATACGTTGCAAGTGCTTTTTCTATACGTCCTCCCTCATATTTATTTCTTGTGCTGTTAATTATTACGCGTAAGTTTTATTTGTTTTCGCATTTGTACACTTCAGTAGGAAGAGAATATCCAATTGTTGATGCAGATAATGAATCCTAATTAATTGCATGTGTAAATGGTGATTTAAAAAGGAGATAAAACATACTACTAAAGTGGGATTTAATTTCCAGAAGAACATTCAATAAAAGAACACACAAAACTGCACTTTTGAATTGAGATGTGCCAAAAATAGAAGATTTCAAGTGACCCTGCAGAAAAATACCCTCCGGGTTTGGGAACCTCATCAGACCCGCCACATATCCTCTAGCACTGCCAGTACTAGAAAATAAAGTAGGCCAGAACGGGCTAGAAACCCACTCTGGAATAACAAGGGTGCCACAAGCTTGGCAGGATATTAAGTACATTATCGCCCTTCCAACCAGGCTAATCGGGGGAACTAGCCAGTTATTTTCACCCTTCCAATCATGTGCAAACGCATCAAGCTCAGTAGCATCTGGGCGGTAAAATTTTGTGGAAAATTTCCCCACTTTGAAATTAGAATCATCCGCAAACCTATCAAAAGTATGAGGACCCCACAGAGAAT
Organism: Anneissia japonica; assembly: GCF_011630105.1. Taxonomy (NCBI): domain Eukaryota; kingdom Metazoa; phylum Echinodermata; class Crinoidea; order Comatulida; family Comatulidae; genus Anneissia; species Anneissia japonica. The sequence continues at coordinate 1,102,757 of NW_022719050.1, forward strand.
CCATGTAGTGGAAAAATGGCCATGAAACCCCCCAATCATCAAAATCAATATTCCTGCTTAGGCTGTCTGCCCTGAAATTGGTACTTGATACGGTGCTCTGCTGCTATGGTTAAGGGTGTATGTTATCCGTTTTCCCTTAAGGAAAACGGTTGGGTGGGCGCGATAAGATAAATGGAAAATATTTTATTTACGATAGATTTCTATAGGAAATAAAAGAAAGAAA
>NW_022719050.1:1103117-1106201 GCF_011630105.1 Anneissia japonica
GGCGTTCCATACAATATCGCCAAAAGTCAAGTGGCGCAGTGCAAAAGTCAAGTGGCGCAGGGCAAAAGCAAAATGCGTGTGCCACCACTTTAGTTTTGCACTGCGCCTATTGACTTTTGCACTGTGTCACTTGACTTTTGCACTGCGATTGTAGTTTGTCCTTCTGGCGATATCACGCCAAAAGACAAACTACAATCGCAGTGCAAAATTCAAGTGGCGCAGTGCAAACTAAAGTGATGGCACACGCATTTTGAGTTTGCACTGCGCCACTTTAGTTTTGCACTGCACCACTTCAGTGTTGCACTGAGCCACTTGACTTCTGCACTGCGACTGACTTTTGCACTGCGCCACTTGTAATTTATCCTTTTTGCGTTCCATAGTGTCAGCCCCCCCCCCCCTGTAATACAAGCGCGCACATCCATTTCGCTACACGTCCCCCATATTTTATTGTTTACAGTATTTCTGCGGGAGCAAAAGGTCGTGAATAATTTAAAAGAGTGTGTTAGTCTGCAGTGCTATCTTCAACGTATTTATTTTTATTTTATTGATTGGTTAAAATGCACAGTGTGTATGAAAGAAAAAGTATAAAACGGTAGTATAAACAGTAAGTTACCCAATATATCATAGGCTTAATCCTAGAAACCAACCATAAAAATAGAATAGGAAATCAAATCGCTTTCGGTCGTTGATACACAAGAAAGCCTAGAAAATGTAAGCATTCTATTTGTTTTAACTTTACTTTGAACACTATTTTTCCTTGTTTTTTTTTTGTTTTTTTTTTTATTTTATTTTTATTTCATATATTAAATATATATGTTTTTATTTTATTTTATTTTTATTTCATTTCTCCTTTAATGTCTGATGAATACAACTTGGAGTTTGGGTGTGCGAAGAGCTGTACGTTATACGAATTGGCCTAACTTTTATTATGTTTTTATTTTGCTTTTCTCATTATAGATTTTATTATTAGTCTTCCTCTGTCGTTAATTTGCAATTTACCGTAGTTGTTTTGCATGTTGTAGACCTATCTATAGGCCTATTCATCGAATTGTGCGATTAACTTTTTGATGTTTTTTTTTAATAGGCCAATACTGTCTTTTTAATATATTTTAATTATTTATTATCTCTGTATCTTTATTCAATATTTTCAATTTACAAAATAAACAATCCATAGCAGCCAAAAGCTGAATTGAGGATGTAATTTACAGATTAAAATTTACATACAAACACATTATTTAATATTACAAGTAAAAATACAAAAATATTATTGAAAAAAAAAGCAGAAACTCCGAAAACAGAGACATTCTAAGGTTTTATCGTTTCGAATTAATGAAAATTTTAAAGAATATAAAGGCCAATAATTCGAAATTCAGATTCTCTATGTTTTATATTTTTGATGTGTATGTGTATAGTAATGCTAATGATTATGATAATAATAATAATAATAATAATAATAATAATAATAATAATAATAATAATATAATAGGCCTAGTAATAAATAAATAATTCTTTTAATATTTGAATTTCATGAATAATATATTCATTACTCTTTCGACTCGATATCTCCACAGATGGTGATGTCATTAAATTTAACATGAAGTTGTTCATATGGCAATGCAAATACAGGATAAAATAATTACAGCATTCTCTCCGGAACAGGGGCGAAAATGGTTAAAAGCCACTTTTGAAAAATAAATTACTTTAAATGTTTTGTTCTATAGTAAAAATGTTGAGCAGATACATCATTGCATGCAAAACACATTGCCATTCGGAATTTAAAAAAAAAAAATTAAAGATTAAAGGTGTACACTTCCATAGAAAATAATTGGTTAAATTGCATTGTAAATAAAATGATTTTCACGTAGACCCATGACAGTAATTCTGTTTTCCCAATGAACCGAGTAAAGAATGCCTTGAGGCAGGTCTTTCTGAAAATGATGAGGATGTACGTGCGCTATAAATCGTCAATATTTTTAATAGCCTCCACTCTCTGAAGTCTGCCGTATCAGTAACTTCTTAGGTCTACATATTAATTAATATTTACAGGGCCTACTATTAATAATAATGAAAAATCGAATTTAATGGGCACTAAAAGAATTAAAGGGACCAAGAAGAGAGAAGTAGCTCGATGTGAGTGGGTCCTCTGCGAGTGGTGATTTCTTTGGTCCAATATTCTGGCCGAATGTGCAGATCTTCATTTATTTTATTTAGTTATTCGAATACACCTTGGTATCGGTGGCACTCAATAATAAATTGTGAGTTTAAATAAATTAACATCTATATTACGTACAGTAGGCCTACCGAAAATATAATGAAGTGTAACTTAATTTAGGAAAATACAACACATAAGACATACAGGACTTAAATAAATTAACATCTGTATTACGTACAGTATGAGGTCTACCAAAAATGAAATGCGTAACTTATATCAGCCCGTAGCCAGGTTCTTTCAAGAGAGGGTTCACTAGACGTGGGGTCCAGGGAAAAAGCCCCGGTGGTGTCAGCGAAACCCCCAAAGCTAAAGGATTTTCGTGCTTTATGGGTACAAATAATGTTATAAAAGCAGTTATGTTTGAAAAAGGTCTGCAGCAAACAAAACATCCCGTCCGAGTCTGGGTGGGTCCGCAGTGCATTGGTTGGGCTTGAGAACTCGTTCGGAAAAATCGATTGGGAGGGGGGGGGGGGGCAGTTTGCAAAAAAAGTGGTTTGCCCAAACCATAAAAACTTACGGGCTTGTTAAAAAATAAGAAAATACAACACAAGATAAATACAGGACTTAACAAAATTAAGTTTTGCCTCACTGTATAAAGGTACAGTACAAAAACAATACTTATTTACAATCCTCTTAAATCAACGATCAACAATAATAAATTCTAAAACATCATCCACCCACCCGTAATATGAATATTGAAGAGAACAGACACAATAAAGCAAAAAAAGGACTAAAATTAAATAAATAATACTAATATAAAGCAGAGGTAATTAATTAATGGAATTTAATATTTTAATACTTCATTGCGAAGTATCTATGTATGCAGAACCTATCAAATATACCTTCACTTTGTTAAGTATAAGGATGCACAA
>NW_022719050.1:1106673-1108365 GCF_011630105.1 Anneissia japonica
TATATATATATATAGATAGATAGATAGGTAGACGCAGACAAAATAAACTGCTACGATACTTTGACTTGTAGGAGACATAGAAATATTTTCGGCAACTCCTGTTACCTTCGTCAGCGCTTGAGTATCTATGAGAAACTTAACAGAATACATAAGAATATACAATATAATCACCAGATCTATAAACAATAGGATACATGGTCTATTCACTAGCAATGAATAGTTTATAAGGAGGCCTAAAGTCTAACATAAGCAAATAGGCATAAATCGATAGCTGGTCAGAGTGGCAAAACTAATGAAGGGTAAACAAGGAAATAGGCCTATAAACAACAAAAATGATACTAATGTAAATAATAAGGGAAAATAAAATGACAAGAAGATACATAACTATCAAAAAAGGCTTGAAGAAATAATATAATATATGATATAAAAATACAAAATAAAATATTGGAAAAAATAACGAATAAATGAAGTGAGAATTAAAAATGGACACTATATCAATAAAAACTGAGAAATAGATGTGATATGACAAAAATACACAAGATGGATAACAATATCAGATGAACAAAAACATATTTATTTATTAGCGAAAGTGAAGTCAGATATGAATCCAAGGTCTTTATTAGCACCTGACTTATGTGTTTTAAGTTTAAGTATCCATCTCAGCTCTGCACAACGCCTTTCACTGAGGGTTTTAAACCCGCTGGCAACTAAAATTAATTTCATACAGTTAATATTATGGTGCTTCTGATTGAAAATGTTTAGCAATCGGTAAATTATATTTGTTTTTAATAGATGACTTATGATTATTACACTTGATTCTAAAGGAGCAACCTGTCTCCCCGACATAACGTACCCCATCACAAACCGTACACCATATGCAATAGATGAGGTTATGGCTGTTGCTTGTGAGGGGAGGGGCTTGGATAGTGATACTTGTGTTCGGAATATGGATTAGACGATCAGTGAGAAGAATATTACATATAGCACAACGGGCACTACCACAAGCATAGGCGTAGATCCCGGGCGGATGGGGGATATATCCCCCCCCAATATTTGACAAGGGGGGGGGGGGTTTATGGTACATGGTATCATCCCCCCAATATTTTGACTATATATGGGATAAAATGGAGCTTTACACACTTCAAAAGGCTGTCACAGAAATAATTTGCACTGTCTTATGCGCTTACAAAGATGAAAATTAGCATAATGTATTAATGTTGATAACAAAATTATTTTATCTGGTACCAATCTAAGCTCTTCTTCCCTTAGATGTTAGAGGTGCTTGCAAAGAGAGCCACATTTCACACTGAAGGGTGTGTACGACATCAGTAATGTTAGTCAATTCCAAGAATGTTTAAGGTTATATCGGTTGATGAAGAATTTATTGATTAGGCCTATAATAGCAAATTGCATCAATTTATTATGCAAAAACAAGGTTTCCAGCTTCAGAGGGGGCACATCCCCTGTTCGCACAAGGGCACACATTGGCGCTAACACCAGGCGCGTAACAGGGGTCTTGGGTCAGAGTGGGTATTTATTTTTTTTATTTTTTTATTTTTGTATTTCAACCATCTTTAAAGAGGGTAACCCTTCTAGTTTAGCCCAGTAGGTTAACTGATATTCAGGGGCCCTCTTTAATAAAATTAAAGAACAGTACAAAATACATCATTACAACATAATAATAATAATAAT
>NW_022719050.1:1108697-1109206 GCF_011630105.1 Anneissia japonica
AGATTTTCCAAAGATGGATATTTTCCCCTTGTCCCCCGGTGTTTTTAATTCTAATTTCGTTGGAATTGATCAAAACTCCCTAAAATGTGTAATTTTTAGAGGAAATTGGGCCATGTTAACAAGAAATGTGCGCGAAATTTGAGGTTTTTAGGCACTTTCAGGGAATGAAAGAGCATTTATAAAGGGGTGAGGAAGATTTTTCAAAGATAGATATTTTCCCCTTGTCCCCAGTGGTTACGCCATCGGGCAGCATAGATCAAAGGAGTTATGACAGTTTTTGAAGTGGAGAAGGGGTTGCATGGTGTTGTGAGTCTGGTCATTATGATATCCTCCTTTTTATTCTTGTTTCTATTTTTCTCTTCTCTTTTTCTTTCCTTTTCCTTTCTTCTTCTTTCTCTTTCCCTCCCTCTCCCCTCTTTCTTTTCTCTTATTACCCAGCCCGGTACGACGGCTTGGTCAGCCCGGTAAAAACCATCAGGGGAGGGGCAGTTTTCCCCCTGCCCCCCCCC
>NW_022719050.1:1109251-1117142 GCF_011630105.1 Anneissia japonica
TGCTAACACGCCAATCATCACCCCCAATGAAAAATATTTTTCTACGCCACTGACCACAAGGACGATTACCGAGTTGAGGATGGGTGGGACGAAGCTGAGAAGAAGTAAGAAGAGATTTAAGGTTGGGGGCTGTCTTCTAGCCAAGACAGGGGGATATCTGAATGCTTCCACAGTGGAAAGATTGCCTTGAATGACAGAAAAGTCACGTTTGATGCTGCGGGAAAGATTGTTGATTTGTGTGTTGTAGTCAGATACCATAGGGATGCGTTGAGTTTTTGTGTTTTGGGAGTGTACAGGAGCAATTGGTCACGGAATTTGTTGGAAATTTTGTCTATGTTTCGTTTAATAACTAGGATGGGATAATTACTCCTAGTGAGTTTGTTGATGAGGATACCAACATGTTTCTCTTGTTCCTATGTGGTGGAGTATATACGTTTAATCCTAATTGCCTGACTGTATGCTATATAATTTTTTAGACTCTTAGGGTGTGCGCTATTGTAGTTTAAATAGGTGTGACTGTCGGTGGGTTTAGTGTACAGTGAGGTGGTTATTTGGCGGTAAGTTGATGCCGACTAGCACGTCAGGAACGGACTAATCTCCTTGTATGAGTGGCTGTTGGTAAATGTAATATTGCTATCTGAGTGGTTGACATGGGATAGGAACAACTTGAGGTTTTCCTCACCATGGGGCCAAATGAAGAAGATCATCAATATAACGTGCATAGAGCAGAGGCTTAAGGTGGTATTGGATGAATTTGTCTTCAAAATTGGACATGTAAATATTGGCATAGGCGGGCGCCATTTTTGTGCCCATAGCTGTTCCTTTTATCTGCCTATTGTGACTTAACATTAAATTGAAAATGATTATGGGTTAAAATGAATTGCATAATAGAGATAATATCTTTAGTCTGAGATTCAGGGCTGAATTTGTTGAGAAACTGTTCACAAGCGGCTAGGCCATTGTTGTGAGGTTAGTGTAGAGCGCTGTCACCAGTGGCGTCGAGAGCCAGTAAGGTCCCCGGGGCAACACCTCACATGCTCCCCCCCCCCCTTTCACTTGGGACCCCCACTCGGCCGCTCCCCAAATTAAGTCTCCTCCTAAATCTGAAAAAAAAAAAAAGTTTTCATCCTGGCTTGGGCTCGGGCCCTGTGGAGATTTTGTTTTTACCCCGTGGTAGACCTCGCTTTTTATTCATTTATATATATATATATATATATATATCATTATATTTATATAGCTCTTGGTTCTTATGTCGACCTAAGTCAAATTCGTCAATTCGTATGTTCAACTAAGAAATAAAATGGCGGGTATCTTTATCATTTAAGTTACAAATGCCACATTTCTTATCATTATTTATATTTGAGGTTCTATTTAATGGCAATGTATCGATCTAAGTTTGAATTTAATTACAATCCTTCAAAGTCAATTTTGTCTCGATAAGGACAATTTTTAAATTCTGGTTGTAGCAGGGCTGCATAATCTTGAAGGGATGATTTGTTTTGTAATCCCGTTCTCCATTCATTTCATAATATTACTAAGTTTTCTTTAGGTTTCTGAACTTGGGTCGGCCTAAATATTCCTCAATGTTTAACAATACAATCTTGGTGCAATGAAGATATCATTTGATTCACAATAATGAGAACATCAGACATTTTAGTTAGTCCAACCAACGATAATGAGGGATTGCAACATCCATCTTTAAAATTAAATCAACTTAAAAATATAAATTTAGTAAACCAAATTAAATATACACTTAAAGATTGCAACAATTTCAACTCTTGACATCTCAGCCAACGAATAAAAAAAAGTATTGTCAGAAGTGGGATTCGAACCCACGCCTACAAGAGTAGACTGCGACCTGAACGCAGCGCCTTAGACCGCTCGGCCATCCTGACATCTGCTTTCATGTAAGTTTGTAATATATAAATATCATTTACAAGTGGTTTCGTCCACTATTGTTGAAAGATATTAGAGTATATTGTCCGTTTATTTTCCATTTATATTTGATATAGATTGTTAATCTATGGCAATCCATATCATAAACAGTTTACTTTTATTACTGTTATGTTGATCTAAGCTTGTTACTATAGCACTAACATGGTACAAACTGCTGTACAAATTAGTAGTACCTGGTAGACAAATGGAAGATTCCATTTATTGACAAACTGACCGATCCTCCGCCGCCGCTGTGCAGTAGAATATTTTGCCATGCCTAGGCCTAGTACTGTAAAACAAATTTAAAAGCTCAGATGTGTTTATATTCCCATGTCCCCATACCTGCTAGTGGAAATAGTAAATATAAAATTAATTATGTAATCTATAGGCCCTAGATAGTAGCCTAGTAGAAGTTCAGCAGAATACTAGGCCTAGGTAGGCTACACTAAAAATCATATTATCAGCCGTTGGTTCTGCTGTTGTGGTGGACTCCTTCAGAAATTAGGCCTAATAATATGGGTCTAGACTAGGCCTATTACTGTCACATCATGATGGTATACCTGTGAATGGGATATTACTGTTAATTTGACAAAATTAATTTGTTGAGGTTCAAATACTTTCTAAATTACGACACTTTCTGAATTTCAATAAACAGTAGAGAAACCATGTGGGGTTTCCTTTTAAAACAGTTAAGTCTCCAGTCAGTCTATGCTTTTTCTATTTGTCACCGAATAATTTTGCCATAAAATTATTTATTTTCCTTTAATTTTGAAAAAATCCCTTGAAACTATTTCTGCCAAGAAAATGAAACACTTAGGCGAGACTTTATACCTTGTTTAGCAAACCTCCCCACATGATTTCGAACTTAAAAATAACCTTTTTTTTGTGGTCAATTAGAGCACACACCCACCGGCGCGCCACCACTAAAATAAATAAAAGCCATTATATTTATTACGCCCACCGCTGCCTTGAAATCTCCGAAAATAAGATATGTATGTTTCTTCCTAATTATACAAAATTTAAAGCCTTAACCATACTGCGTATATTCACAAACAAAATTTTATTTCATCCTATGGATGTTTTTGGCAGAACTATTTGCTAAATAAGAATACAATATTTTATTTTGTTTTTCTGCCATTATTTGCCGGGGCAGGTTTGCTAAACAAGGTATAAAAAGTCTCGCCTTATTTGTAAGTCTCACCAAGAGTTAGGCGAGACATTTACGATATTTTAATTAAATAATTAAAAAATCAAAAAATGTTAAAACTGAAAAATTTGAAACTGATATATAAGAGATCAAGCAATTTAGTTGATGAAAAAAGAAGAAAAGGTTTCAATTTTATCATTATTTCCATAGGATACTACAACAAACTAATTATTACACAGGGATGTAGGCTAGTTTTCCACCTGGGGGTGGGGGTGCGCGAAATATGAGAACCAGGGGTGGCGCCAGCAGGGGAGCTGGGGGACAGAGCCCCAGTTGGGGAGAGCAGACCCCCCCCCCCCGTCGGGAAGAAAAAGCACAAAAAAAATTATATGTATTTTCTACATATTTAGACTCTAAAATTGGATTAAATAAGCCTTTGAAACCCCTAAATTGTTGAAATTTTCGGGGGCTTCGTCCCCTGGACCACTTTCGAAAACTTTTAATCAAAGCTTAACCAATCTGACCCCTTGTCGGGGGAATCGGTCCCTGTTCGGGGACCGAGGTTCCCCCGTCATGCAAATCCTGGCACCACCCCTGATGAGAATGCGATCTGAATTCCCATTCCGAAGTGTTTGGAGCAACTAATTGGCTGCCATGGGAAAGGGGGGGGGGGGTGCGCCTGCACCTCCAGCCTACACCAATGTATTAGAAAGTCAATAACCTTATCCACCTACAAAACTTTAGAGAGTAGATGTTTGAAGATAAATCATGTATACATTTAGTATTTTGTCACTCCTAAGTGATATTGATGTATACAATAACTGACAAAGTAATTTGTTGTTTTTTATTGAAAGTACTGCTTTATTGTATTATTTAGTGCATTGAGATAATAATTCCCAGCTTTAATTACAAGTAAAGAGAGATAAATTTATACCAGCCTGTTAGTGGCGATAGTTCACTGTTGGTCGGTTCGAAATTAAATGACTCGCCTAATCACAAACTCATCTTTAACATAGACTAACATAGACTGGTAGGTTCTCCCACCAACGGGGAAAGGCATAGACCTATTTTTGGATACAGTAACACAGCAGAAGGTAAGAATGGATGGAGTCCAGAAAACCTGTCTTTGGGATTATTGTAAAGATGATTTGTCTAAATTCATTTTTGTACAAAACAAACATTTCAATTTATTACAATATTCATATGTATCATCACCATCATTTACTTCCCTTTTGGTGAGCTTTGTGGTATTGTCAATAGCCAATGCCCCAAATTGGAATATATTATATTATATAATATATATTATCACATCTTACAGCAACTTTAACCAATAACATGCATGGCACAAGACATATATCTCCATGAACTGAAATTTTAAATTTATCAACTACCAGATATAAGTGGGATGAAATGGATATAGAATTTTGTTTGTCGTTTTTAGTGTAGTTATTGAAGTGTGCAAATTATCTGAAGAGGGACTACACCAAGGTTCAGTAGCTCGTAAGTGGATGTTTATCAACAGACTCGCTATACTTTGTTACCTAGGAAACCAGCCTTGTATTTTCTTTTCATAACTTGAGCTATTCTTCAAGGGATTACAGGTAATTAGTGTTGATGTGATATCTTTGTACCTTAATGGAAAGACATGTTCAGCTGATATGCATCAATGACGAATCATCAAAAAATGCTTTGTTCTTCATTAAAATAGATCAGACTAGATTAATAATGCAAGTGTTAAAGTCAACTACAATTTATATGCTACACAACACCATATTTATATCAACTTCATATTAAAAGTACTTCTGTATTTCATTTTCAATCTTTAAGGAGGTTATACAGTAACAACACTACGCGTATACTTGATGGTAGCCAAAAATCTTTTGACGAAGCAATTTTAATATTAGAAAAATTTGCACTATTTTCAGGACTTTACATCAATTACCAAAAGTCCAACATTGTTCCTATTGGAAGTTTGAGAAATAAAAATACATTAACAGATAAAGCACATCAATTCATTACAACAAATGGGCCTGTGCGTCTTAGATAGAGAAAAAAATGATTTGTATACATTAAATTTTGACCCCCAATTAAAAAAAATTAAAACTCTATTAAACAGTTGGTTAGCAAGGGATCTCTCGCCTATCGGAAAAATAACAATTGGTAAATCATTAGCAATATCAAAATTAACTTTCCTTTTTTCCGTTTTACAAGATCCACCGACGTCCTTTTTCGCAGAGCTAAACAGTATATTTTTCAGGTTCATATGGCATAATAAACCAGACAAAATAAATAGATCCTCGCTCATTTCGGACCGTAATGAGGGCGGGCTAAAAATGATTCATATTGAATCATTCTGTCATAGCATGAAAACTAAATGGATCCAAAGACTGTTTTTGAATAAACAAAGTAACTGGACCCTTTTTTGGCACTACTCCATTAAACGGTTAGGTGGAAGTTTAATTTGGAAATGTAATTTTAGACATACTGAACTTTTTTTGGACATGATAAAAAACGAATTTATAAAATATGTTTTGGTGGCATGGAGTAAATATATTTTTACAAATGGTGAGAATATTATTGATCCAAAGCTTCAAATTATATGGTGTAATAATCTGATTAAGTCGAGTAATCATGTTTTATTACCTCCTTCAACTCTTTTGCATAAAGTAAAATATGTAAATGATATTTTAGACCAAGGCGGTACCGTTTTAAATTATAATAACTAAATATGATACCATGTTTTGTTTTTTATCGTATTACAAAATAATATCACCAATTCCAAGAGATTGGCTAAAATTATGTACAAATGAAGTTGAATTAAAATCTGATAATACAGCTGAAGATATCAATCGCTTCTTTTCTGCAAAAAAACCTAACCGCCTTGTTTATATAAAAAAATTAAAAAGTAAGCATTCTTCGAAACCAATTTCTGAATTAAAATGGAATTCACATACCACATTCCCTGTTAATTTCGACTGGGTTTTTGCTTATAAAATACATTTTGAATGTACCACTGATTCAAAATTACAATATTTTCAATATAAAATTATTCATAGAATTCTGGGAACAAATGAAAGTTTTAAATTACAATAAATTCAAGTCTAAATATGATACCATGTTTTGTTTTTTATCGTATTACAAAATAATATCAGCAATTCCAAGAGATTGACTAAAATTATGTACAAATGAAGTTGAATTAAAATCTGATAATACAGCTGAAGATATCAATCGCTTCTTTTCTGCAAAAAAACCTAACCGCCTTGTTTATAGAAAATTAAAAAGTAAGCATTCTTCGAAACCAAATTCTGAATTAAAATGGAATTCACATACCACATTCCCTGTTAATTTCGACTGGGTTTTTGCTTATAAAATACATTTTGAATGTACCACTGATTCAAAATTACAATATTTTCAATATAAAATTATTCATAGAATTCTGGGAACATATGAAATGGTTTCAAAGTTTGAAGATATTTCACCTTTGTGCACTTTTTGTAAAAGCAATACAAAAAACATTTTGCATCTCTTATGTGACTGTACGTATGTTAGAGATATTTGGCTATATGTAAAAACATTGCTTCATATTGACCTAGATAAATGGTCCATGTTATTTGGTTTAAAGTGTGTTAGCAATAAGATGTTATTTAACCTTATATTACTCATTACCAAATTCTATATTTTTACTTGTAAAATAAAGGAGAGAAAACCAACTAGAGGCGAACTTCTTAATAAAATAAGATATTTCCACAAAATAGAAAATCTTATTTACAAAAGAAAACAAAATTTATCAAAATTTAAGGAGAGATGGGATTGTATAAATCATGTGTTGTAATATCTCCGGATTAGTGTTTCCAGTTTAAAATGCTACGATTTGCAAATTTGTTGATAAAATTGAAAGTCTGTTTAAAAAATCGTATTACTGCCAAAAAACCAAACAAAAATAAGTTACAGGAAAAATACAGCAGAACTTTCTTCGTTACGAGAAGACTACACAAATTCCAGTATTCATGCCAAGCTGTGGAAGTCTTCTGAAGATCAATACAAACCAGTCTGTATCATTTCCAGATTCAGAGGCCACTTCTATGCCATGGGGAATCACTAGAGTATCAGCTTCTTCTTGTGTGCTTACAGCTGTTGTTGGAGGATGCTCTGGGGCGCTTGTTTTGACATCTTGCCGTGTGAATTGTGAGAGGTACCGCTGAAACCAGAAGAAGAGTGGCTCTTCAGCCAATATACGATCATCTTGGACCAGAAAGAGCAGTGACACTACCAGGCTTCCATACTATCACCGGTTGTGATAAAAATTTTCAGGCCCGTAGCCAGGTTCTTTCAAGGGGGGTTTTCTGGGCGTGAGGTCCACGGTCGAAGCCCCGGTGGGGTCGGCGTAACCCCCAAAGCAAGGGGATTGGGATTTCTGTGCTTTATGGGTCTAAATAATGCTATAAAAGCAGATATGTTTGAAAAGGTCTTTGTCTGGGTGGGTCTGCAGTGCACCAGGTGGGTTGGAGGACTTATTTGGGAAATCTGAAGAGGGGGGTTCGCCAGAAACGAGGGAGGTTTGCCAGAAAAGGAGGGTTCTCCCGAACCATAACCCCCCCCCCCCACTGGATACGAGCCTGATTATTACAGGGCATATAAATGGTGTTGGAAAAAAACAGCCCTTAAGATGTTTATGAAATCACGACCTCATGTTTACAAGCTTGGGATCATTTAATGTGAGAATGGGATGCAAGGAGTTTTTGTGTAGTCTTCTCTGAACGAAGAAAGTATCTGCTAAAATGCCTCAATTTTACGATGGAAAAGATTCAA
>NW_022719050.1:1118590-1124643 GCF_011630105.1 Anneissia japonica
CCTACTACTATTGTGTTTAACGTTAAATTAAAATAAGGTACTTCCACAGATTTAGAATGATATTTACAAGAGAAAAAATGATTTTTAAAAATGAAATGAGAATGTTATAAATAAGGAATGACTAATGTTTTACTGTTCTTTTCCTTTTGCCTTGAATGTTTTTGTCATGTTTTTTGAAGATAAAAAAAAAAAAAAAAAAAAAAAAAAGGTTATACAGCAACATAAAATGCTGTCAATGCGAACAAGTATTATACCTGTACTAAATTTCTCCACATGAAAGATAATAATTTTTCAAAATAGTACACATGAAAAAACAATAATAATGTTATTTTGTCAGTTTTGCACTTTGGGGATCACACAGAATTGTGTTTGAAATGAGTTAATCTTAATACATCAACAATTTCATTACTTTATTATTTTTTTTAAATTTCCCTTGTGGAAGGACATTACAAAAAATACCTCAATCAAAAAGATGAATTGTAAAACAAAATTAGGTCATACAGCAAAAAACAACTTTTATCATCCCCTTACTAGTTGAACGGTCTATGCAAAATCATTTTATGTTGTACCCCTGACAATGATAAAAAAGTAATTTCAACAGAAATTCCATTGATTCAAAAAAATCTTAGTTATTATGTTAGATAATTTATTCATGCAAAAGGGGACCCCAAGTCTTCCACTAGTCGCAGGGGCTTTTTGGAAATGGGCTCATTCTTCCGCACTTTCACAAGCAAGCACATTTTTACTAATATAATATTGCTTCCCTGAAGTCAGCTGGCCTGAGTATCACCACAAGCAACAAATTAATTATTAGATGTGTTAAGTGTTAAGAAAGCTCAGTAAACCAGATCTTCCAAAAATGGTTCTCCCACTTTGGGACCATGTTAATTGAAAGTAAAACCTAGAGCTAATGTGTAAGGTATAAATATACAATGAAACAGGACAATCAACAATTACTTTTTACTTTACCCAATTACTTATACAAAACGACATTATGAAACATTAATTAACTGTATGAGGCGACATTAGGAGTAGATGCACACCAAATTCCCAATGGCAAATAGAGTACTACGCTTTTATGTCACGATACCAAGTGATACTAATCCGTTGCTATCAGCAACCTAAAATGCGGTCAACTGGATCCACTGTCTCCACTGACAAACCATTGATCTCAATTTCTAACGTAATTATTTAGATGTTGTATCTTTATTTTTTTTTTTGTAAATTTTAATTGATGATTAAATATGCATTTGATAACTAATATAATGCGAGCTTTTGTGTTTTAGTACATTTTGATGGTAAATTACTGGGTTTTAAAATGCCTTTTCCAGAAAGCCTATTCTAAACCATTAAGATTATGAAGTCATGCAGGCGTAACCAACGTCTAGTTGACAACAAATGGCGGCACATGGTGTAGTGACGACACGAGTGTTGTACTCTATACTGATGTAAAAATGTAAACAGAAATATCTTTAATTACTGTAGGTCGATAAAGCATCGTCATCAAACTTCAAATGAAGCCTGAACTATTTCCATCAAACTTTAAGTGTCTATAAGTGAAGAAGGTCACAACAAAAAAGATGTGAATGCCTTATCAAGTAATGACACTCATTTATACTACTCTCTTGAATGTCTATTTCAAACTTAAATTCTTGTTGAAATACTTCATGTTGCTTGCACCGAGTTGACCTCTTCTCTTATTTCTTCTTCTTCTTCTTCAATGAGCGTCCGTACAATTGGTTCACGAGAATGTGCTAACCAGTTAGGAATTATTTTCCCATGAACACGCCATGCGCCGTATACATTAACCAGGCGTTTTTCAAAGACTATGTATTCAAGAACGTCTTTTGGAATCGTCTCGCTACCAATCATTAATCTTCCAAAACGATCGTAAATTGCAAGCGTCTGAAATTAAATACAGTTTTTCTTCAACAATATGATATAGATATTTATATAAAAAGATTTACTAGGTTAATAAATTGAGAGGAAAACTGTACACATTGTCATGCATGAGTGGTTTTATTAATAATATGTGTTACTGCTCTTTAGATGTTAAAGTCAGATATATGTGTTAAAAGAGTGGGTGGAGAATAAAAATTTTATGTACAACATATTAGACCCAATTTTAAGTAAAAAATTTATACTCATTTAAAAAAAAAAAAACGACACAAAAACAGACATGAGCATTTAGAAACCCTTTGAACACATACTTGGCCAAAAATAAAAACAAGCAGCTTACTAGTACTTTCTATAGCAAAAGTTCTTAGTAGACATAGCAGGCCCGTAAGCAGGGGGGTGCGGACACCCCCCCCCCAAATTCTAAAAGGTCCACTTTTTTTAAATCGTTCCTAATTATCACAAAATGCTATAGCATGCATTGCTTATATATTTGCCAGCTTATCTAATTGATTTTTAATAATATGGTATGAAATTTGTTAGAAATTGATCGTCTCCGGTGATTGCAGATTGATCTATATAATATGAAAAATGTTATCTATAGGCCTGCAGATGTACAGGACATAATAACTTTATTTTTTTCAGGTCCCAAATACACCCAAATTAATGAAAAATTTAATGAAATATTCAGGAATTATGTGTTTGAGAAATCTATTATGTAAGACCCTCAAAATGCTACTTTGTCACTTTTTTTCACAAACCCCCTCTAGGCCTCTGCCCCTGGACCACCAAATTTCAAAAAGTCCACTTTTTAAAACCTATTATTTTAATAAAATCGTTCCTAATTATCATGAAATGCTATAGTATGCATTACATTTTTTGCCCGCCATTCTACCCGTTGATTTTTAAAATAATGTGCTACGAAATCTGTTGGAAATTATCAGCTCCAGTGATTGTAGGCCTACAGATGTAAAGGACATGAAAAATTATAATTTCACAGTGGTGGATTCAAGGGAAAAGGCCCCCTAAAATTATAAAAGAAATGGAGAAAAAAGAAAAATCATAATTAAAGTTTATCTGAGAGTGCCATTTCCAGCCACTTTGAGGTGCCATAATCATAAATTTTCTTACCTCAGCCCCAACCTGGGGCTGAGGTGGTATTGACCATCTGTCTGTGCAAGTTTCTCCCTTCACCCCACCCTCTATTTCTCCTGCTTTACTGTAGGTCCCTAGACAATACTCATGAATGAAAATTTAAATAGGATATTACAAATTATGGATTTTAGAAATCCATTAAAAAAGGCCCTCAAAATGCTAATTTGTCAGAGCTTCCAGAAGATTCGCCCCACCCCCGCGGGGATCCCTAGGCAGTCGCCCATCGTAAAGTTCACTTCGGTTGCAAAACGCGCCTCCCCATCGAAAATCCTGCCTACAGGCCTGCATACTCTATATTTTTAACATACTTGAAATTGTCAAAGGGCGGGCGGCAAGATCACAAAACAAGGTATAAAAAATATCTTGCCTAAAAATTAAATTATAAAATTAAAAAGGCAATGGAGTCAGCCAACCTGTGACTAACAATCTAAACCATAAATCAATTCTGTATTTTTTGTATCAAAATATTTAATAACGAATATCTAACAATAATAATAATAATAATAATAATAATAATAATAATAATAATAATAATAATAATAATAATACAAATTTAGTAGTGCGTCAATTCCAAAGAACAATGATCAAAGGCGTATGCTAGAGCTAGATGTTAAAGAGGTGAGTTTTCAGGGAAGTACATGATCTTACTGAAAGAGGTAAATTGTTCCAGAGATGAACAGCAGCAGATGTAAAAGTGCTCAGGCCATAAGTTTAGTATTAAATGATGGAACTGAGAGAAGGTTGTGGGAGAGGAAACGAAGGTGACGAGATGGAAGGTAATGAGGAAGAAGTTTAGCAAAATATGGGGGAAGCTTAAATAAAAAGCTTTAAAAGTTAATAAAAGTGTTTTAAACATAATGCGTCTTGTCGAAAAGAAGCCATTGGCGAGTACGAATTACTGAGGTAATTCTGTTTATTATCAAAACTCGTAATGGTAAACACATCAAAAAGATGTCGTTAGATTGCAAATGTTACAACAACACAACCTACAAATCATTACAGCCCGAATGATGTTCATAAATATGTTGATGGCAAAACAATTAAGTTTTGATGGGCATACCATTACAAATTGTGATAATTAATATATGAATATCCAGACATGAATATCTTTGAAAAAATTAGGTCAGAGTCAAAAGACATTTCCAAAATTTTCCTATGAATACCGTAGACCAGTTTCAAGATTTGCACTGATAAATACTAGAAAGTAATTTTATTGCAGACCTTCTCTAAGCTTTGACAAATTTTATTTGACAAAAACTTGTGACATGCCTAAATATGGTCATGATGCATGGGCAGATCCAGAGATGTCCAAAAAAAAGGGGGGGGGGGAAGGGCGCAAAAGTGGGGCCGATCGAGATAACACCATCCCCGGAATGCCCTGCGAATTTTTGTTTTCTAGACGCCCGAAAATAACCTCTGAGGTATTTTTTCTTTTTCTTAAAAAAATTTTTTTTTTTTAAACTTTCCAAAATAGGTGGGGGGTAAGGGTGGGAGTCTGGGCTGACTAGCAGTTCCCCCCCCCCCCATTAAATTGAATAGCTCATTGAAAAATATCAAAAAACTTATTAACTTCCAACCAGAAAGAGGTCAAAATAAATTAGTTTTGCTGATTTACATACATTTTACGACAAAAAATCCTTAAATTGATTACCAGTCAATTTAAGGATCTATGTAAAAAAATACAGAAGATCTATTATTTATATGTCCATTTAATTGACAGGGAAATGTTTTTAATTTACATAGAATACAAATTACACAATTGAAATATTGAATTGAATCTTCCAAGCCTATGACAGGCAGTATAGCATTTGTGATCGGCTCTGGCAAAACACACTTCGTTTGTCGCAATTTTGAATTTTGAACATTTTCATGTTTTTGCATTTTATAAAAGAAGATATATTGCAGTACAGTTAATAAAGTTATAGTGGTAATATATTTTAATAATAATTGCAATAATGAATAATGATATGGAACTAATTAATAATGAAGTAGCTTATTTTTTTTAAGTGGTTGTAAATATATATTTTTATACTGTTTGAATTTATATACTGTATATTGTAGTCTAATTAATTTATTGGTTAATGAATTGTTTTTTATTTTATTTTTTTTAAATTAATAATGATGGTGTTTGTAATTTGGTGATTTTAAATGTAATTTTTTGTTGTTTGTAATCTTGAATTTTTTGTAGTACAATAATTTCAGACTGGTTCTGCGTTTTGTATTTTACCATACACCAGAATAAAATAAAATTAAAAAAAAAAACATTTCTGCAAAATCTCAATCACTTGATCTAACTGAAAAGTATATTAAAATTATTTTTAAAAATACAAATCTTAATCATGAACTAATGATTTGGAATCTTTGGAAGCCGATTTCTCAAAAATATGGCTGATATCCAATGAATTAAATATTCATAACTTCGCTAATACTCAACTGTTTTCCATCAAATAAACACTGTTTTAAAAGACTGCATACAGAATCTAAAAATACCAAAAACTCAATTTTGAATTTTTCCTACAAATGGTTGGTTTTGCCAGAGCCAGTCACACATACAAATTTTGTTTTAGCTGTCAGTCATCCATGGTCCCTATCAAAATAAAACAACATATAAAAGCTTCTTCCTTCTTTTTTTTTTACAGAAATCATGGACAATCAAATGTCCTTTAATATATTTTTTTTTGCTGATTTATACAAAATTGTGTAAAAATATGTAGAGTATAAAAAGTACAGGAATTTAATGATTATACAACACATACCTGTTTAGTGTGCATTCTCACAGTGACTTGTCCATACAAGTTACCCTTGGAAAGCATATCTGTAGTGCGGATATGTACAACCTTTGGTTTCTCTATTGATTCAACCAAATTCCAACGAATGGTTTTATATCTGAAGCCTGAGATCATATCCTACAATTAAACAATTTACACATTTGTAGCAGAATAAAGAAATAGACCATTTAATGGGATCAAAACTAGAAGATAAACTCAAAAAAAAAAAAAAAC
>NW_022719050.1:1124684-1189684 GCF_011630105.1 Anneissia japonica
ATCTTTAAATTACTGCAAGTTTTAATATTTTTCAAAAATAATTAATTTTTATAAGGTCATGAATATGAAATTTGTTCAAACATACACTCAAAAGGTATCCACCTTGCCTCCACTGACAAAAAACCAGTTCCATGTGCTTCAAAATTTAAATGAACTTAAATTTATTCAATGTGATGTATCAATTTCAGTAACATGAAGGGGAAAATTGTTTCCAGCTATCCTGATCACAAACATATTCACAAGAAAGTGCATATAATTATTACTTTTTTGATATTCATTAAATTTAACAATAAACTGGTATCCTGTGGGAAACTGCTGACTGATGTGGAACATCTAGAATAATACTGTACCAACCTAGTTATTGTTATTATACATCATAATTAATTTGTATTTTTGCATTTCAATGACAAGTAATTTCATCTATTTATTCACTAAAGAGACATTGTTCTAAATGCATCTTAGGAATCTAATGGCCAGCTAGATAGTGGGATGATCTCCTCTGTTGATAAGTTAAGGCACAGGTGGGCAAAGTGCAGCCCGAGGGCCGCATGCGGAACAACAGCGGTTTTTTTGTGGCCTGCGAAAATTATTTAAAAAACATGTGTGCGGCACGCCAAGCAACATTGGCTAGAAAACACCTTGAATTTACGGCCAGACACCAATTATACAGTATGTAAGGAAGTAACATTAAAACTGAGAATAAAGTGGTGTACATGTTGTGCTTGAAGATTTTTGGAAGCACACTGGAAACATCAAAATTTGGGTGCGGCCCTAGGTGTTAAATCATAATTTAAATTTGGACCTCTGACCAAATTTTGTGCCCATCAAGGTAAGCATTATTCCACACTTGCAACATCATAGTATTTTATCGCATATAGGTCCATGTTCAGTAATACAAAAAAAAAGGGGGGGGGGGCTTCTTTCAAGTCATAATGCATTTCTTTAAATATTAATAATTATTATTATTATATTTATTTATAATATTATTATTATTATATTTATTATTTATTTATTTTTTCTCATAATTCACAGATCTTTAGTTCGAAAATAATTTTTTTAAATCTTATTTCTACTCTATATCAATTGTCATATACAAGCTGCTTCCTTGGATCTTCAAGGGACAATCTATATTACTCATATAGCCGAAACACAAAAGGGTTTGAAGTACATACATTCGTTAATTTATCTCAATTACACAGATCCACAAAAGTGGTTTGGTACACATCTATAATAATAGCAATCAATCAATTAATCAATCAATCAATCAATCATAATAAAGTATCAACATATAAAGTACATGTGCTGATCCACAGACCCAACAACTGCTAAATTATGTGGAGTACAGTGTCTATTGTTTTTCTACCGTGGAGAAAACAGAGAAGGAAACATGAGAATATATGTTGTGCTTGTATCTTGTACTTTCTATTTCTCCCTTCAATAAAATTTACGTTGTGCTTTTTTTATATATATATATATATATACAATCATTAAATTACTTGCCATTTTGATTTATTTCTAACATTCTCATTCAGGATAGCTGTAAAAATTGTATCATGCATAATTTCCAATTAAATGTTATCTTGTTTCTACACAACATTTCACCAGTTGGAACATAAATCATGAATTATGTGGAAACTAGAAATAAGCAGTAAGAAATATTGGACAATTACTGTTATCAATAACCGTTGGCAACCTACCTACACAGTGGCCATATAAAAAATCACCGTCAAAATCATTCTTCCTGTTCTAACGTCTTAAATATAACCATTTAATTCCCAGCTTTGACAAGCCTTCACCAAGTTCTCACAAAATATACATTCTATATTCAGTTCACTGAGATAAAATGGTAACACAAATGGTACTTCTAACCTTTTATATTGAGATAGATATGTACAAGCTTTTCGTTGTTAAAAAAAGTAGTTAATATTAGAATTATTATTATATTTATATTTTTCACTCAATAAACTTAATGTTCTTCAGGTATTTCTGTAAAATCTAGTGAAATCTTTAAAAGTAATAGATTTATTATTATAAGACCCACATTAACTGTAAAAATATTCAATAAAAATATCTTTATATTGTTATCAGTATGTTCTACATATAACATGTACAGATATTGTATTGTGTTTATATTTTTACTTACTAATCTTTTATTTATGTTTTCCATACTTTGTAAAATTGCCATTGCAATCTAATTTTTGATTTTTCTGACAATAAAATTACCATGTATTTTGTATCTTAATCTTTAAAATCTACATAAGAGTAGTTTGGAACAATCAACCAATTTTCTACATTATATACATAATATGGCTGTCATAATTCTAAATTCTTATCAAGAAATCTCATACTGGTGATTAATTTTTGTCATTCTGTGCAGTACACCCTCCGAGAGAACATAGAAATATTTTTAGGCATTTAAAAAAATTTAATTCCATTATTATTGTATGAATTTTGTCGCAGCATCCATTTTTTTTTTTTAAAGGAGCGAATTTTTGAAATCTCTACGGTTGACACAGTGAGAAGTAGCCTATGATTCTAATAAATCTATGTTATTAATCAGTCCATTAGTACGCTAATACAAGACTTATTGGTCATTTACATCTCAAAATGTCCTGTGCTGAATTTAACAAAAATAACAGGAGCTCTGCAACTCAAAGTTCGAACACACTCAATCATGAGTTGTAACAAGAATTCAGAGTTGTGTACAGTACACAAATGGCAAAGCCTTAACAATGTGAAGAAAGTCACTAAATTTATGTATGAAATGTAAAATATTACGGCTTTCATTATCACACATGCGGATGAACTCGTATTATTCAAGGATGAATATAAAATATTATTACTTGTATGTGTAAACATAAAACAGATGCAGCAATGCTTTATACATCTGTCTGTTCTCGCCTACGCCATATGCTAGCGAAAAAATGTAAAACTTTTCTAATAAAATCAATCTCAATATCCTTCATGAAATATATATTATCAAGGTTAGCAGAGCATGTATAGGCTTAATTAATGAATGCTTATAAAATGAGATAAAACACAAGAAATATAATCATCCATTGGTGTTACTGTACACTACAAATATTTTTACACCACCGAAAATTGTATCTCTCAAGGCAGGTGGGTAATTTGTGACATGTCTACTTACGGGATAGCATTTTTCTGTGACAAGTCTGTGAAGTTTTGCACGGTCGAACCTGAAAGTAAAGCAATTCTAGATTAAAATTCTTATGTACATTTTCGAGAATTAGCAATTCGATGAGCATAACATTCCATAATACACATGTGTTTCTTTTTTTTTTTCTCTCTCTTTTGTGGGGTAACCACCACCACCTTTATTCATCTCCATACAATAAAGACAATTTGATATTTCTCCATTTTTATGGGTTTTCGTTTTTATGTCTACACTTTTATTTTTATAAGCTTACATTCTTTTTGTTAAAGCATATCTTAGGATAATAACACACTCATTTTTATAAAATAGTTGAATACAATAAAAACATGAAATAAAATTTTATATAAAAATTATAAAAATTATAAAAATAAATGCTTTTTGCATATCACTCATCATTGACTATCACTGCGTTATATCTGTACAAGATATAATAATGTCAGTACCTTTTTTGTTTGTTTTTGTTTTCTTTTTTTTTTGTTTTACAATAAAATATTTATACCGGTATGCGTTTCTTAACATGTGTTTCTTAATAAATGCTTGGACTGCCATTAAACTGAGTAGGGACCCCTTCTTAAACAAGCATTTGGGGCTTAAAAGGCTATCTTCAGCTTTTCATGTTTAATTTTTTCAACGATAGGATGGATTTATGGAAGTTTTTATAATTTTGTTTTGTATATATTTTTCTCACTATCATTTTTTAGTGTCTTTTTTTTTGTAATGATTTCATTGAATGCAATAAATATTACTTACAGTACCACTTATTTAATAATAATTTTCACAATACTGCAGTGATAAACAAAAAAAAAAAAAACAACTCCTTGAACATTCTATTAATGTATTATTGCTTATTTAAATGTATCAAATAAGCTATCAAATTTTAATGAGACACATTGGTAAGAAAAACATTTTTTCATTCTAATTTTCAATTCAAATTAATTACATGCTTGGATAAAAATAAAAAGCAATTCCAACTTGAATTTTACTGTTTAGTTTTTAAATCAAAGACAGCATCATTAAAGTTGATTTTGTTTTTATATATATATATATATTTATTTATTTATAAATTTATTATTTATATATATATTTATTTAAAAAATAATGTTATAATTGAGTAAATTATTTTAATACTGAGTACAGTGTTTCATCATAAACCTCAGACTTCAACAAATTATGATCTTTCTTATTAATATTAATCTGGCCAAAAAGATAAGTTAATCACAAGCATAATCAGAATTGATTACCCTACTGTAATTACGAAGTTTTTAAAAATGAATTTTGATCACTGGTGAATTCATTCTGCCAATTGTTTCATGATGATATTATCAATTCACGATTATCGAGAAGTAACAGCTATGTCTCTTCATAGAATCCACAGCCATTGTTGCATTAAATAAGTTGTTAAGAGACAACTTGAACAATCAATATGAAGCAACTCAAGCGGGAAAGTCGCCAGACTTCATGGCTGAGACGCAATTAAGACTAAAAAAGGTAAGTTGTTATAAAAATAAAAAAAATAAACCTCATTCGATTCTATTTTAAAATGCATAGTTTTATGTTGACTTGGAACAAAAGCAAATCAGTGTATGTATGGTACATGTATGAATGATCAATAAAGCTTACTAAATACTGAATTTAAAAAAAAAATGTTTTTTTATTATTAAATATTAATGAATGTTTGTAATTATTTTCAAAATATCATTCCTGAAGTATTTCGCAGTGATAACAATGTTGAATTTATTCAGCCTCGGATCAAAAGTGTCCGGATAATGTGTAACTTCTGTTGGATTATTGCTTAAGTATCTTTACCACCTACCAAAATCCAAATTTAAAAAAAAAATTCTTTCCACCTCTCACTTAAAATATTTCACAAAGGCAGGCAAAACAATATTTTTAGTTCTATTCTTGGACTTTAATACCATAATTTTTTTTTTTAAATCAAAATGTCAATTTAAAATATTTCTATTCCCCAATTATGATGTAAAGATTACAAAGGAAGTAGTCATACTTTCTTCTATATCTTCTATATAAAATCTCCAAACCCGTTTAATTTATGTTGCTTTTTTTTTATCATTGGACTAAATTTGAAGTCTGCCACTTTCAATAACAGTATTCATTTCCTGCTTCTTTTGCATCTGGTTAGATAACAATTGAAGCAAAGGATTATGTTTGAGTTTCTACATAACATTTAAATTAATACAATTTTTCTGCTAACATTAAATTTCTTTTTTTCTTTATTTTTATATTTTCTTTTATAATTCCTTAATTTTTCTTCATCATAGAAGGTTTTTCTTTATAGAAATTCTTCAACCTAACGAGAGAGCTACTGAATTATTCTTGTTTAAACAGAAGATGATTGTTTTTCTGCACCTTTGACTACAGTCATTTCTAATTATACATGAGACAGTCTCAATGGATGTAACAAAAACAAAACAGGTTGGTTTTCCTGGTGCACCGTGGGATTAACGTTAAAATAGATAATGGTACAACTACTGCAATTATAATAATAATTCTTTATTGTGCAATTCTCTTTCATTATGTGACTTCTTTTTACATTTTGATGACGCCATGATGGTCAAAATAAAGGTTTTTGATGACCCCCTCATCTTTCTTTCCACAAACATTTAATTACCCCATAATCACCTTGACCAGTCGTGATTTCTGAGTGATATTTAGTGGGCATAAACTTCAGGTCATGGTTAAATGTTATGTGCCTTAATTTCCTGTGCGCGCATACGCGTGCGTCAAAATTAAAATGTGCTTAATATCATGCCTTTTTTTAATCAGTTATAGCTCCTTAGGATGAAAGGTGACCCCCAATTTTTATTACATATTCTAAAAGCACATGAGTTGTAGATATGATTTTATATATCATAATAGCTGATCGGACATGTGACGTCACCATATTGCCATCTGAATTAAAAAAAACTGAATTTTTATATGATAAATACTATGAATGATAATTACTCCTTCACCAACAGGCATTTGTCAATGGAAGTTGATACATATCTCATAACAGGAGACAACAGTGACATTAAGATGCGCATGTGCGTCATGACGTGCGCGTACGCATGAGTAAATCTTTTAAAATGCTCCAAATTCTTTTTTAACAAACTAAATTAGCGTATTTTGCCATTTTCAGTTCCTGCTTCTTTTGCATCTGGTTAGATAACAATTGAAGCAAAGGATTATGTTTGAGTTTCTACATAACATTTAAATTAATACAATTTTTCTGCTAACATCAAATTTCTTTTTTTCTTTATTTTTATATTTGCTTTTATAATTCCTTAATTTTTCTTCAGCATAGAAGGTTTTTCTTTATAGAAATTCTTCAACCTAACGAGAGTGCTACTGAATTATTCTTGTTTAAACAGATGATGAGTCTCTAATATAATCATTATTTTTCTGCACCTTTGACTACAGTCATTTCTAATTATACATGAGATAGTCTCAATGGATGTAACAAAAACAAAACAGGTTGGTTTTCCTGGTGCACCGTGGGATTAAAATAGCTAATGGTACAACTACTGCAATTATAATAATAATTATTTATTGTGCAATTCTCTTTCATTATGTGACTTCTTTTTACATTTTGATGACGTCATGATGGTCAAAATAAAGGTTTTTGATGAACCCCCTCATCTTTCTTTCCACAAACATTTAATTACCCCATAATCACCTTGACCAGTCGTGATTTCTGAATGATATTTAGTGGGCATAAGCTTCAGGTCATGGTTAAATGTTATGTACCTTAATTTCCTGTGCACGCGTCATAACGCGCGCGTACGTGTGCGTCAAAATTAAAATGTGCTTAATATCATGCCTTTTTTTAATCAGTTATAGCTCCTTAGGATGAAAGGTGACCCCCAATTTTTATTACATATTCTAAAAGCACATGAGTAGATATGATTTTATATATCATTATAGCTGATTGGACATGTGACGTCACCATATTGCAATCTGAATTAAAAAAAACTGAATTTTTATATGATAAATACTATGAATGATAATTACTCCTTCACCAACAGGCGTTTGTCAATGTAAGTTGATAAATATATATCTCATAACAGGAGACAACAGTGACATTAAGATGCGCACGTGCGTCATGACGTGCGCGTACGCATGAGTAAATCTTTTAAAATGCTCCAAATTCTTTTTTAACAAACTAAATTAGCGTATTTTGCCATTTTCAGCATTTAAATATTGTTCAATCTGCACCGCGCACACTTCCTCGTGGGTCGAAGTGCGGCGGATCACCTAACTCGTCCTCAGTGACGAGTTCAAATCAAATTATTATTATTCCTCATTCTAATTGGCAGTCAGAAATTTGGGCTGGGATCCGGCCTGTAATTCCTCAAGTGTAAGACCACATCAGGTATATTAGCCACCTTTGGGTGTAAGTCCAGCCCCCTACCTTATGTCTGATTTCAGATATACCTCAAAACCTTGATTTGAAGCCTTTGGCTTTTTTTGCGAACTTTGGATGAGCTTCTTTTCAAGATGGGCTTCTTTTCGAGGCTACTTTTGCAAAATAAAGAGAGGGGCTTCTTTTCAAAATGAATGCTGTAAATTTTGGGAATTACTACTACAGTATAAAACAATAAATAGGGCCACTGTAAGTGTAACATCCACCTATATCCTGGAGTGTATTAACCAGCATTAAATCACCTAAACTACTGTATAAACCAAGTGTCTTTTTATTTATTTTGTTTCTTTAAAATTCATGTATAGTATATGTACTATACTATCTCGAAAAGAATACAATGCTATTTTGAAAATAAGCCCATTGGCTTCATTTTTTAGGCTAATCCTCAATCAAAATTTTTTAGGCTAATCTTCAATTCAAGATGGGCTTCTTCTTGAGATTAAGCTCAGAAGGCTTCAATTCAAGCTTTTACGCATGTTCTAAATGATTCTCCGACTTCTTCCTTTAATAATATTTAATTGATCAATAGGACACAGTTTTTTGGAACAGACATGCAAAAATAGATCAATGGAAAATCAATGTTTGATAATTATCTTTTTTATATCGGCATTATTAAAGAAATCCATACGAGACATGTGGGAACATTAAATTTTTTTAAATCGTTAATGTTATTAAAAGAAATGCATAGAAAGGATTAGGTTTTTTATGTGTTTAAATAAATTTTGAAGCAAGGTTTTGATAGAAATGTATACAAAAATATTGTTTGTACTATTAAGTAACACTTATATAAATCCACAATGTTAAAACCAAATCCATTACAGAAATTGTCAAAAGGGAAATTAGAAAAACTAGCAGCAATAGGTACATTTAATGAATTTAGGACTTTCGATTAAATATTTACAACTACATTTTGGTAACTACAACACCAATGCAAATTGCAACCACTTAGGCTGGGAATACATTGCGCAGTCAGTGACCTACATGATTTAATAGAGAACGCAATGCAATGTCGCACGTCCTACAGATCATTTTCAATGACAATCCGCTCAGACTCCACTGAGAATCAGAAAATCACATCGCATCTTCAAACGCTAACAGAAAGGAGAAATAGTTTTTTTGGCCAACGATCGTACAACACAATGTAAGCCTGACCTTACTCTACTTTCACTACCACTACTGTTTCCAACTATCATTCATACTTTACCATAGATAAACTATACCACTTATTGACCACATATTACTGTATTCAGTTTAGCTCTTAGAACTTCTTTATTGCTTTCCAATCACAAGAAATTGCATTAAAATTATTACTGCAAACACCTTAATGGTATTAATAAATTCTACTTCTGTCCTCGAGCAACCTGCTACTCTGGTTCAATTTAGTGATAGGACAATGATTTTACAAAATTTTGGAGGAAAAAGAAAAACATTAAACACAAACAAATGAATTATTTGTGCAACAAAATTATGGAAAATCTATAGTAGTTCAGACCTTGTTTTTAATGAGACCTGCTGAGACCAAACAACATGACTAGGTACTACTTATTGTACTTTGTGCTTCTAATCATACAGCTACCAATTTCTTTTACTACATTGCCCAAGGTTTTATTTTTTTCCTTTATTTTCATTTGAAATAAAGTGGTTGAAAGTAAATATTTTATGAGTTTATTAGTCCTCGGCTAGTGGCCTTTTTACCGAATGATACCGTCTTTGCCCAACAAGAGCTTCTGAATTCCCTCTAGCCTCTCAGATTTTTTATTTATTTTAGCAGAAGATTAAAACCTGTAACAGCCAGAAGTTTAAAAAAAAAGTGTTCTCTTGGCCCCTAAATTAGCACAATACATGCAAACAAGCTTTGAGCTAAGTAACAGCACCTGAATTATAATGCCCATTCGTCAGAAAGTATTTCACATAGAAACATGTTTTTGGTGTCATTAATATTGAAAATTCAGGAGTGCTGTAAATTGGTATCAAAACCTATCCTCTCAGGACAACCAGAAGGATTAAAGATACACTGCAGAAACAGAAAAACAAAAATTATTTTTTGCTGATTTAAAGACATTTTTAAAAAATTTACCAGCCAATTTAAGGATATATGCAAAATAATACAGAAACTTACAAGGATTTTATTTCTTTCATTTTTAATTACTTTGAACATACAAATTAGGTAATTTAAATAAGGAACAGAATTTTTCAATTGTTTTAGATCATAAGAGACAGTGCAACTTTAAACTACTATAGGTTAAATACTAAATATTAACTTAATTCATGCCAGAGGCACACCTATTAGTATGTAAATCAGTTTCCATGTAAAGGTAGTGATTGGCATTCTAATCATTCCTGAACAGTGAGAAATTTGTACACAGACACTAAAAGCCAGGCACTCGCTGTGTCGTACGACCGGTCATATAACCGTCGTACGACCGTCGCACAACAAATCCAACTCCGCTCTCCGCTAGACGACGCGACGCTGTCTGCTGACTGGCGATTGCAGTCTGAACAAATCATCATTAGAAAAGATCAGATGCGCTTTGCGTTCTTCATTTAATCGCGTTGCCGATGGCCACCAGATGCAGTAAGTGCCGGGCTTTACACTGACATAACTAAATCTTTGTAGAATTGCCATTTAATACCATTACCGTACTTACTCCGCTATAGGCCCACTCCCTTGAGCAAACACACTTTCGCAAATTTTAGGGGATGGGCTTAAAGCTTTGGTAGCCTCTTTTCACCAAAAAATAAATATGATCCTTTCTTAAATTGAAAGCATGTCATATAATTTGTACTGTAAGAATGAACAATCAAGATGCCAGTTACAAAATACAGACAGACAAGTTTCTCCTTTGAATGATAACCTGGGCTCTTACTCAGGAAAACCATGGTAAATAAAACTGGGCATAAATTAGGAAGTGGGTTTATACCTAAGATGTGCTTACATCCGAGGACCTACAACACTTGGATTGTGTTGCCTACTATAACCACCACATTAAACAGAACTACTTACCACTACCAAAATCATAATTCAAGTAGCAGCAATTTTCCTTATCAATGCATCACACAAAATGTTTAATATTTTCAATTTTTCTACAGAATTCAATTACATTCTTAATTAAAGTTATTGTAGCTAAATAGCCATATGTAATGACCAAAGGCACAAAGGAAAGATACAATTAATCCAATTAAAGTAAGAAAATTGTATGAATATTTGACACTAGAATATGTGAGTCTACTTATATTTCTGTCAAATATTACTACTATTTAATATTATTATTATTATTATTATTATTATTAATATTAATATTAGTATTATTATATATCTTAAAATAGAGGTCCAATATACACATATAGTTTGTGTGCACTTTAAAAGTACCAATTACATCTTTTGAAAGAGTAAGGGTGCTGTGGTTCATTGTTGTGCCTCCTTGTTGTGGAATGATAAAGCTACTAAGTACCTCTTTACGGCGACTAGGTAATCACAGACCACGCCCATATGCAATGACCCTACATTATTCTCCTACATTTACCTTTTGCCTTTACCTTTATAATACTAATTTCAATTCTAATTTAATCAGATGTTATATTTTACTAGTAAAATTTTGAAAACACAAGTTTGTAACATATATTTGATTCTTTCATGAGCAATTATTGTTTTAAAGGTGGCTATTATTACACTGGTCTTAAACCTGATGATATAGATTGGTTTAGGACAATGACATCAAATCAGATTATACTGGAGACATAGCCATTGCCTTTTTTAAAGATATTATCCTAGACACTGCATTTCTTACCAAAAGAGAGCAGCTTAGCTCAGTTAGCTAAATTGGTGGTAGCCACTGTGTGTGAGCTGAACCATGGAGATCTCTAGGTCCCCGGTTAAATTCCCATTGCTGCTCCCCTTGTCTTTCAGCTGGAGGGCTGAAATGCAAGTTACCTTAGCGCACCGTCTTTTCGGATGAGACGTTTGAGCTATGTGCATTATAGCCTGTGTGCACATTAAAGAACGCAGTACATTATTTGAAAAGAGTAGGGGATTGTCTCCCGGTGAACTGCCCAATCACCACCAGAAGGACCCCACTGGAAATAAGCCTTCTTTAGATTTTTGTGGGTTTTCCTTGGTGTTTACACCGAATAAATCCATTCATCCATCCATTTTGGGTACTTCTTATCACTGAAATTCTGACTATACTTTTTTTAATCTTATTAACTCACCATAGGAATAACTGTCACGCGATGCGTGATAGTGTTCCTCCCCCAACTAATGCTGTGACACGGTCAATATGACTTAAATATACATCAACAGCAATACTGTGTTTAAAAAAACATGAGACTTCGTAATTACACTTAATTCAATAAGAATCACCACTTCAAACGTGTTATTTTGGAAAAACAAGGACTTATTATCTTCACAAAGCTTATTAAGTTTTTTCTTTCCAATTAATATTAAAAGTAAACAATGCTGACATTTGAAAACTAGTGAAAATTTGGTTTAATGTGGAGATTTGATCAATTGCAACACTGCCATTGTGTTGCTCTTCTGCCTACGGGCATATTTTGTAATACAGTGTAGCATAATAATTGTGTTCCAATTAATAGCGATGTAATTTAAATAAACAAAATTGACATTTTAAAATACTTAACTAGACCATCCCTTTATAATACTATCTGATACTGAAACTACTGTAACTTCAAAGGTGAGAGCAGGTTGATGACAGTGATACTTTTTTTTTCTTTATTGCTTTCATATTCTTCAATTTATAATGCCAATTTTTTCTTATGATCTAAAGAGTAATTATAATATTATATATATATTAAAATCTGAAGGAAAAAAAGAATAAGAACAGTGAATTGTGTATCCCAAAGGATCAAATTTAAGCCTCTGTATTATTAATTTGCAATTAAGGCACGATTTGGAACAATGCAGATAATAATAAAAATCAGATGATTATTACCTATCATTTAAAACATTACAAAAAAATTATTGTTTTTCTCATGGGCCAGATTAAACTGCTCAAATTTTGGGTTGCCCATTAACAACCAAAAATCTACAATATTATTGTTACCATGTAAGCAAAGAGATTCTTACAAACTAGTGACAAACTTATTTGAGGTGGAATAACTGGTGAGTCTAATGCTAAAAACGTGCTGTTACTATAGATCCTTTCTGGCACTTTATTTTTTATTTCATTTTCATTCAACAACAACTGGCAAGTTACGAGGGTTTAACGAGTCACTATAAATAAAGTCTCAGCACAGGCTTAGGGAGTGTAGTTTAGTTGTTAAAACCAAAATCAAGGTTCTTGACATAAATTTAGCAACTGGTAAAATGAATTAAAAAGCGCACAATTCCAAGACACTTCAAAGAAAGAAGATTACCATAGTTACCATGAATTTAAAACAACCAAAACAAGGAAAGAGACGTATTTCTTCTGATTAAAGTCAACCAATTTAAAATTTAACTCAATATTGGGGTATTAAATATATCAATCAAATAATGGGGTATCTAAATATACATGTCCCTAAAATGGTCTTTAGCTAGTTTGGTCTTTAGGCGAAACTTTTTTTATACCTTGTTTAGCAAACCCCGCTGACTGCAAATATTGATGATTTCAAATAGAAATAAAATTTTATTTTTGGCCAATTAGCGCACCCGCCGCCATGAAAAAGTGGAAGTTTCAGAAAAAAATAAAAGTTTTTCTTTTTTTTATATTACGCCCTCTGCTGCCTTGAAATCTCCAAAGATAAGATGTATATTTCTTCCTAATTATATAAATTTGAAGCATTTAACCATCCTATTTTACATTCCCCAATAAAATTGTTTTTTATTTTTTTATTTATTTATTTTTTAATTTTAATTTTTTAAATTTTTATTTGCTAAATAAGAAAACAAAATTTTATTTTTATTTTTATTCCGCCCTGCTCCGATAATCTTTAGAAAAATAAGTACGCAAAACAAGGAATAAAAAGAGTCTCGTGTTAATTAGAATAATAAAGAAAAAAGGCATTTGTTAATTTTGGGAACCACAGAAAGGTGGCATTTAATTGAAGGGGTCTTTAATTAGAAGGAGACCTGTATACACAAGAATGAGAAAAACAAAAATATAAATGTAGGACAAGTCAAGTATCTTAACCATGGGTCTTGCTGATCTGCATTGTCTAAGAATCTTTCACATATTTTATTGTACATTTGCTTAAATTAATAATATTAATTTGGAACAACAAACATTGAAATTAGAGAATTGACTGCCATCAATGACAGGGACAGTAATTGGTTTAAATGTATATTATGTTGTAAGTGCATCCATGTGCATTTCTTTGTCGTACCAGTTGTACAGAGTCAAATTTCAGACTTTCGTGATGTTTATGAAAAACGGTGGGGATGGTTTTACTGCTAAATTATCTTCTGTTAATAGCTTTATTTATCTTATTCATTTCTAGCTTTGATCATTATTCAGAACACAAAAACTAGAATAAGAAATATAGTGAATGGTGCCCAACAGGGAATAGTTTTGCTTCTATAAATTAAGTAGGCAATGTGTAATTCTAGATTGGAATAGGAATGTGTTAGTGTTATACGGTATCTTAATTATACAGAAGTAAAAAATATACTGTCTGTTCAGCTACTGTAAGAGTAAAATAACAATACTATGCAATTATAGTCAAGTTCTGAGGACCCTATAGAAAATAGAGGCCGAAGGAGCCATTATTTCCCTAAAATATTTTTGAAGAAAATAATGGCTCCTCCCAATGCTTCCATTCTTTTTTTTAGTCACCCTGTTTTATATAGTAATTATATTTTAAGGCTAGACCTATATCAAACTGCCAAGTTGCGATGACCAGTTGCATAGTGATCAATATATTAACTTCAACAGGGATAGGAAAGTTATGTGCAAACGAAAATGAAGACGTCACGACTGACTTATAAAAATATTTAAATCGTTATACTTAATAATATATTAGCATTTTATTGAAAATTAGGAAAACATTTTTGGCCCACAAATACTGTATGCACATAAATTGAATTTTTGTAGTAAAATGAAAAAACAATAATATGTTAGTCATATAATGCACTTCATGTCACCAAGCAACAAATTTGCAAAAACTCTTGGTCTGAGAGAAGACCATTGTGAAAATGTTGATGATGTTATTGTTTTAACCTATGGTTTATGAGATATTAATTAGGCCTCCGTATTAAATCAATTAAGAACGCAATTTAATGTCTTGGAAAAAATAATAATATTGATTATATATAGGTCTCCCTCCAATTAAAGACTATTTTGGGCAGGAGTTAGAATAATAAATGTGAGACATTTGTAAATTTTTAACCACAGAAAAGTGGCCTTTAATTGGAGGTGGTCTTTAATTGGAGGGGTCTCGAGTTAGATGAAGGCCTTTCATCTACACTATGGCAATAACGATCAACGATAAAAAGGTAAAAAGCAATTGTTAATATAGAAAAATAAAAGAAATAAGAGTAGTTTTCACACTTGAATGATTTATCGTGTATGCGTTAAAAAAATTATTTCACAAATCAAATCGAATGAGGTCATAATCATGGGAAAACGATAAAGATTTTATCATTTTCCCATGATTATGACGTCATTTGATTTGATTTGTGAAATTATTTATCGTATACACGATAAATTGTTATCGAATAGTGCTAGTGTGAAAATTTATTATTTTATTTTCTATATGAACAATTGATTTTTAGCATTTATTGTTGATCGTTATCGTCATAGTGTAAACAGGCCTTAACACTCCTATTGTCTTATCGCAATAAACAAGATATTTCTTACTCTTGGAGAGCCTTATTTGCTTCAGTGTAGATTTGTTGGCCTGTCCATGCAAATTCAGCTGGCATAAATTCTGGCTCGTGCCGTCGTATTTTACGGATATGTACCTGAGAAACACCAACATTTTTCACTCTTTCTAGACGTTGCTTCGCTCCCTGTGATCAATAAAATATAAATATTGCAATTAAACACAGTTTCTGGTATGAAGTCTTATGATTAGGCAAAGAAACACTAATACTGGCCAATCACAGTATACTGTGGAAATTAGGGCGAGGATTTTTTTTGTATATACATATGTAACTACAGGCATATAGGCCTTATTAATAATCATAATAATAATAGTCTAGTTATATAGGTCTATGGCTAAATACCACATAATCATTACATGCCTTACAGGTGGCAACCAATAGTTTGAAAACATCATACAATTACAAAGGCAGCAATAAAATGATTTTTTTTTTCAGAGCTGCAGCCAACGCCATTAGTCCTGCAGCCTTACAATCTTGCTCTTGGCACCTTAAAATATAAATTTCTTTTTTATTTCTTACTTTAGGCACAGGGCAAATCTAATCACTTTTTTAAGATGCAAAATACAAGATGCTGTACATAAACCAAGTCTCATCTTATGAGGCTTAGGGAGTTTTTGTGAGAATAGATTGTGAGAAAAAAAAATTACTGTTATTGTGACAGGAATTGAACCCAGAACCTTGGAGTTAGAAGGCAAGCATCTTCTTACCCACAAAACTACAACTACTCCATTCTCCAAGCTATTCAACGCCACTCTAATTGAAAATCCATGGAATAATATGTAAGGTAAAAGAACTTCTGTTTACAGATCAACTAAATTATGGAATAACCTCCCAGATAATATTAAAATAAACTTTAAATCAATGACACTTCTAAATTTTAAAACAGCTATTTCAAATCCTTTATAAGACAGCTTACATCATTTTATTTTTTCTGCCATGCATATTACTCTCCAATGTAAATTTATGTATTATCAATATTTTAAGAAATTATTTTAAATTTTGTTTCTTCAATTGTATTCTTGTCTTTGTTAAGACTGAACCAGTTTGGAAATCCGTGTTTTAGCGCTGAAAATGTTATTTCGGTACAAAGACAGAATAGATTTAAAAAATAAATACAGGTATGAACAATATATTATTTTTTAGCTATGATGAAGTATGTTTAAGCTAAATGCTCCAATGAACAGCAGAGCAGAATTTTTTTGTAGAACTTAGTACAATAGGCCTACAATTTTAAAAAGGAATTAATTAATATTGAAAGCAACCACAACATTAACACTGATGCAGCTGCCACTACAAAATCAACAATAGCTATGATGAATTTGATTAAGCTAATGCCCCAATGAACAGCAGAGCAGAATTTTTTTTGTAGAACTTGGTACAATAGGCCTACAATTTTAAAAATGAATTAATTAATATTGAAAGCAACCACAACACTGACACTGATGCAGCTGCCACATCAACACCAACAACAGCGACAACATTAACAGCAACAAAATAATGCTGCCATTTCCGCTGTACCAAACAAACGTCCAGGCTATTAATTTGCCAAGACCCACTTTCTGGAATGTGAAAAAAAAAGATACTCAAAATGAGACACTAACGGGTAAACAAAATAAAGTAAAATTTTGTCTATGATACTTGAATACACTCTCTTTACTACAACAAATTTTAGCATATTAATTAAATTGTAAGAAAAGTTCAATAGTCTCATGACTGTTTGGTGATCCAATTTTGGGTGGCCAACCCATAGATTTGGAACTACAGACTGCGGCTTCCTCATAGATAAAAACCCTCAAAATCAAACTGAATATTTCACTCTCTACTATGAGCAGTAATTACATATGTGAATTAAATCAGAGGATAAATTGGGTCAGATCTTTTTTTTTCTATTTAGAAAAATGATGCTTTGTTGGGAAGGTGAAGGCAATAGAAATAAGTTGATGATTTGACAATTGGTAATCTGTTCAATGTGGACGACATTCCATTCTACACTTGAATCCACATTGATACTACATAATGACAATACCCAATACTACCAAATGTCAACATATGAAAACAACTTTTCTCAGAAATGCTATTTAATTCAAAATAGTTTAAAGTTATAGTTTATTGTAGAAACTTCAGTTCTGTTAACAATCTTAAATTTAAAGTAAACTCAATTCATTTAATTTATTTCACCAACAATTTTAGAAACATACAAACGGGCAAGATAAACAAAAAGCAAATTCAATTGCTGTAGACTACGTAAAACAGTAACATTGAAAACATTATATAAAAATATAGTATAACTGTATCATCTAACCTAATTTGGGACACTCATCAATAACACTTGCAATGCATCTTGAACTCTGAAGAAAACAATGGTGCTTCAGTCAGCGAAATGGTAAGAGTCCACATGTGCTATTATCAGACTAATGCTGGGGTACCACAGTCCTGAGTGATGTTTGTCCATCATGGCCCAACAATGAGAAAAACTAAAAACTAGAGCTATCCAAATTATTATAGGTAAAACACCCAATACTAGTAATGGTCATACACAAAAATGCAGTCTTTCTTCCCTCACTTAATAATAATAATAATAACGATTTAACGATTTACAGAAGTCCTACTTAGAACTTAGGTCATAATCTGTTAAATCACACAGAAATAGTCACATGGTCACTTCTCCAAAAACCAAACAAAGAAACTCTTGTACAAACTCAATAGACAATAATGCCATACTAAGATAAAAATTATCTTCAATCATATACTGTATATATACATTACTAAACTTTTTAAAGCCTAATAAATAAACAACTATGAAACAGATTGATGTCACAGTGGCCCTATTTATTGTTTTATAGTAATAAATTCCCAAAATTTACAGCATTCATTTTAACAAAAGCCTCTCATTTTCCTTTGCAAAAGTAGCCTCGAAAAGAAGCCCATCTTGCAAAGAAGCCCATCCGAAGTTTGCAAAAAAAGAAGAGGCCCAGGGCTTCTATTCAAGGTTTTACGGTAGTGATACTACAATTTACCTAATTACAAAAGCAAAAGTCAATAGAGAATACTAAATTAGTAGTTAAACATTTTAAGGATATGTGATGGTGAACACTACCTCTTGGAAGATCGTTCTAAGTGTTGTGGATCAAAAGAGATCCCAAGGTATTTGAAAAAAAAAAAAATCAATTGTTCAGTTTACTCCCCTGATGTCAAAGGCTGCATAAAAAAAACAATGTTTGAGTTTCATAGGGTTTATAACTAAAGCAAAACATTATGTATACATTTTCATATTTATGGCAATATGTTTAGGTACCTGCTCAATTCAATGGATAGAACATTCATATTCCTATAGACCCCATGTCAAACAGAAATCTCAATTTTTAAAAAGATGCAGTCAATGACTATTTTTAGAAAATCAGGGTAAAATACTTCAACAGAGTCACCAGTAAGATATAAACATCATCAAATTTGGAAAGAATCAGGCTCATATCTGCTTGATATCTAGTGTTGGTTTATTCTGATTAATCCAATTTGCAATTTTTACGCAAATTACATCCAAATTCATATTTTTTTTTAAATGCGTCAGAGGAGTTGGATCAAATGTGATAGTAAGCACATAGCTTTTCACATTTATAAGGCATAATATCTGGTACAGTTAACATAAATTAAGATTTTTTTTAAATTCAAATTTAAAATGTACATTATTACAAACTATACTGTCCAATAATAATAATAATAATAAAAAACAATAATAATAATATAGGTTTTTAATATAGCACCTTATATAATCTCTTAGAGCGCTAGTATACACAAATATGAACAAGTAAAAAAAAGACGAATTAAATATAAAAAGATGCTTTTTTCAATCTTTTTAAGGTAATCCTTCAACATAGTCAAGGACATTGCCTCCTACAATGATTGTTTGAATTTTTATATTGATGCAATATTTCTAATTTTGAATTTGATGTCAATTTTTTTTTTTCATTTTTGTCAGTAAGTTTCAGAGTACAATTTTCAGAGTTCTCTTTTTGTATTAAAGATCCCAATGCGCATAATTTTATTTTTAACCTTTAAGGGTTATTCCCCAATTCATTTATAAAATACTGTCACTTTTTTTCATTTTCAATGTTGTTAGATTTATCTGTGGCTTTTTTCTTATTTTAAATCTGATTGAACTCCATAACACTGAACTAGAAAATGAACTGAATAATGGATATATTGATCCTTGTGGAATTGCAATAGTTATATTCATAAAAACTGATTGAGTAGTAGAATTATAATTATTAAATGATCTGTCATTCAAAAATTACACAAACCAGTTTACCTCAGCATTGTTAAATAGAATATGTATGATTTTCATTCAAAATCACCCAGATCATCATGCTAAGTAAAATTTTGATTATATTTAAAGTATAGTATATTCATTGGACTATGGAGTGCACACTGATTGGAAATAAATTAGTAGAAACTATATCTCATGAATCCCAGAGATTCAGAATAAGGACTAATACCAAAAGACCTAGCCTACAGTAGTTACAACAGGCAGGCTTACATTTAGAAACACAATACATGCAAATATATGTCAATGATATATTGACTGTTTTTTCATTAAATATTGTCTTTTTTAACCAATAATACTTAGCTAAAAGTATTGATTAACAAATATACAATATATAAATTAAAGCATAATGAAACCAGGGGTTTTTTTTCAATGAAGATTTTATTCACCTAATTTATGTTTTGCCCAAAGCTGAGCATTTTCTTTATACAAAATAGGAGTGACATTTTTCTCTTTCATATCTCACTTAACTTATATGCTAAATTTCAAAAGTCCTAATAATATTGGCTAATACGGCGGCCGTTCCAAGGTAAAACAATAACTGCACAAAAATATAACAGCAGTTACGTAGCTTTGCCATGGGACATGCCAAAAATATATATTTGACAACTCTCTTCAGTGTTCTCTGATAACTGAACTACTGGCTTACAAGTATGTGACACTAACATCATAAGTTTCCATAATAGTTCATCCTCTAGGCCAAGGGTGAGTCAGAGGGCCAAAGTGAAATTTTGATTTAACACTGAGGGCCACACTCCTGTATCACCCACTAATGTAACAATCAACCACTAATGTAACATTAACCACTGTTGTAACAAAAATCAACCACTGTTGTAACATTAACCACTATTGTAATTACAATTCCAACTATGACATTTCCTGAAAAACATTCATGCACTGCTCCTCTGATATAAGCCCATTTCCCTTGAACACAAGTTGGACTGAATTTGGGAGGGGGACTCCTGCAATCCCCTTTTCAATCAAAAGGCAATTCTTTCAGCACTACATGCCTAATTCAAAGTCAATATACTTTTTTTTTAAGAGTATTTGCAAAAGTCAACTTATTCAAATCATTCGACACCGTGCTGTTTCCCGAGGAAAGGCTGGTACGTAAATTTGGGCACAAAGTAGGGGATGGACTCAAGGTGGGCATATACATGAGGACCTACAGTATTCTTATTATGGATGATCTGTGTCTGGCCCTAAATACAAGAGGTTTTCAAGCCAAAGACAGTAGACAGGCCGCACACATAGTGTTGCCAAGTTGCATGCAGCTTGTGGGACGCATTGTTACTTACCTGTGGTCTAGGAATACATAAACAGAGACCAAATAAGCTGAACCCATAAGATTTGCAGAGAATTTGCTAACCAAATACCTGACTACAGTGAAATGGCTGTCTGTAGATTTCAACATGCTATTGTAAATCTTGTTATTCCCTGATCATTAAGTTCTATTAAAACACATTTACATTTGTGAAGTTGTTTAGAAATTGTTATGTTATTTGATGCCATGTGTGTTTAATTAGAATTTGCTGATGAGAGATCTACTGTATGTACGACTTTCATGCTATTAAACTTTTAGTTGATAATAATGATACTTGATAGTGATTAGCTACTAAATACTCTCAGCTTGCTTGATGCTTTAGGCAGACATGGTGAGGCTAAGGTAAATTTGGTCTCTCAACATTAATAACAACATGATAGACTTACATAGCACTTCATGGCAACAAGGGTGTACGGTAAGGATGGCTCAGGAAAAAATGGCCCCGGTAAAAATGGGCCCAAATGACAGGTAGGTAAAAATGGCCCCAATAATAAAATTCTGTATTAAAACTGATTTTTTTTAATCACTATATGCATTTTTTTTACTGAAATAATTTAGTTTTTAAAAGGAATCTAACACCAAATAAATTGCCATTTACAAAATTACATATTCAATGATAAAATATTCAAAGATAAAAAAAAAGCCATGAATAACACTTTTTATTTTTATTCCATTTAAATGTTAAAAAATAGCAACAATATAATCAATTAATCAACATAAATCATGCATTTATTAATACTAAAATAATTTATTTGTGGCCAATTTCAAGGAAGCAGAATCACGATTTTCCAGAAATTCAATCCGGGTATTGGTAAACCCCACAAACAATGAGTTTATATGAACATCAAATTATTATTTTTATTTTTTTTTTAGAAAAAGAGAGTTCTACAATCATAATGAAAGGGTTTGGATGGGGTTTGCAGTGTTTGGAGGTTTGTGGTGTGTGTATTTGCAAGTACTTTTTCACAAACAAAATCAACATTTTAACAAAAAAAATAGGTTCTTATGAATATTTAATTTTCTTATTGATATAACAAGTGAATCAATCACAATTGAATTGTTTGGTTTTCTACAGTGCGTTTTAGGAGGTTTTTGGGATTTAGCAATACCATTTAATCCTACCATAATTACCTTACCCTCACAATACAAGCCATATTAATTCTTAGCATAATTGCCATATTAACATAACTATGTATATAATATAGTATCTCAGTTTAAATTATTTAGTATAGTTTTAGGCACTTAAATTTAGTTGGTGGGGATTAAAAACCAAGTATGCAATTAAAATTAAATAAGTTGCTTAAATAAATGTATTCCTAATTATTCAGTTTACTTTAAAAACAATATTTGATTAACAAATACTTCTTTGAAGTAACTCTAAGCAGAACATTTATTGCTAAGTTTGTGAGAAAGTAAGCCTCTCCCTTTTCTCATACATGAACTTGTGATTCAAACACACAATTGATCCACATGGTTTAACTACTGTTTATTTGCACTGTTTATAACATGTAAAGTTTTTTCATTTGATACTTAACAAAAGTGAATTATGTGATTATCTATGAGTTGCATAATTTGGTAGTTGAAGTACTGTATGTATGTCATTCCTCTACTTTGTTAGTGGAATAACGTTTTTAAAACTTATTTCTACTATCAAAAAATGTTATTCAATGGCCATTGTTTTCTGATAATCTCTCAGTACATTATTTGCATCTGTGTGTAACTGTATTTGTTATTGATTCAATTCTTGCTTATTACAGTACAGTATTTAAATATTTGAAGATTTAAAAAAAAAATCATTTCTATTACTGAATTTTTTCATTGGGGCCATTTTAACCTACTTGTCATTTGGGGCCATTTTTTCCGGGGCCATTTTTTCCTGGGCCATTTTTACCTACATTCACTAACAAGGCCTCTAAGCGCTTCACATTATTACCCTCGGTCATTGCATCAAACACATTAAACACTTACTCAGCTCCTTGGAGAGAATTCCATAACGTTGCAGCTGTAATCAGTACATTTTGTATTGAACTTACCAGGTATCCACTTACAATTACGGGTTGAGAGAAAACCATAGGTAAAGTGCCTTGCCTAAGAACACAAGCGAAATACACAGTGAGAGATTAAGTCTCTGACCTCAAATTTGAGAAACAGAACCATAACCTTCCCCCACCCCCTTTCCTAATGTAGATCTGCACCCGTACATTATATGAAGTCGGTTATATCACTCTAGTATCATGTAAATATATTCTGCCAATAGTTCCAACCTTAAAGCGTGTATAGGCTATCTCACATACCTGCACTACCAATTTGTGCAGTAGGCTACCGATTGTATTATTTTTCTGAATTAACGTTCGTTCCTACTTTTTTTTTTTTTAACATATTAGATAAAAATTTTAAGAATAATCTAAATTCAGTTTCTTGGTCTAAAGCATTCCATTTGTCGCCACCACAATCGATCAATATTAAGCCAAAACACAACACAGTGCCATGTCATGTTTTATAGTCTTGGTATACCTCGCACTTGCACTGCATCTGTATGACCCCTTGACCTCACCACGGACTCCCTAGTAGTTGGCCCAGGCCCTAGTCAATTTCACTCCTATCTCATCCCAAGCATTACGTGGAATTCAAATCAAAATGACTAACATCAAACTTTTATTAGGTTATTTGTTACGTTTAAAAACGTAAGCAATTTTGGTTTTATTTAAAAGGAAATTCAAATCAAATAACAAACTGTAAATTTCAGTGTGCTGCGGTTGCACTTACTAAGAATTCCCAATTAAATTTTCTGGTGTCATTACAAGATGATTATAGACTTTATATTGATCTTGAAATCAGTGACGACATCGCAGCAGAACATTGAACTTTATAAGTAAAACAGATGTCTATCACGGTTCACATTTACCTAAAATTATCTTTGGTCTGTTTGTAATCTTCTTTCCATCTGGCCATTATTTCAAGATACTCAGTGGCCAGAAAAAAACAAGAAGCAATTTCCTATGTATTTCTCTTTTTCTAATTTTTATTTTCCCTAT
The DNA here is from genome assembly GCF_011630105.1 of Anneissia japonica. Taxonomy (NCBI): domain Eukaryota; kingdom Metazoa; phylum Echinodermata; class Crinoidea; order Comatulida; family Comatulidae; genus Anneissia; species Anneissia japonica. The sequence goes on from NW_022719050.1 coordinate 1,148,782, forward strand.
TTCTTATTTTATGAAGAATGTCAATTACCTGAAATCAATAACTATACAGACCATTCCAAGTAATTTCCACTACACAATTTTTAACAAATCTGATTTCTTGTGAATTAAAAAAGCAGCAAAAAAAATTAGCTAAAGAAAAATGCATTCCTTGTGAATACATTCTTACCTACAAATAATCCTAATATCATCAATTGAAAAAGATAATGAGAAAGTGTGGATACTGCAGTAGAGAGAGTGGTATATGCAACCAAAATAAATAAATTATTTGCAAATTATTTTTCCTATTATAATTTTATGAAATAAACTGATTCTTAATTTTCCAAATATTATTATAAAGATTAGCCACTGTTTTCAGAGCAAATAACATCAATAAACTAAAAAGTATATTTTTCAAAACAACTTATCATATGGTACATCGTCTTTTTGTTTAAAATAAAATAATATTTTAATATATTTTGATTTGTCTGTTTTGCTATAAAATGTTTTCTCAAAAAGCTTTCTCTACTGTGTGATTTAGCCACTCCACCTGCATCAGAATTGTCAGTTATTCATACTAACCTTATAGTTCAGGGAATACAGATCCCAATGGAGTATGTGGCAAAGACAAGCCAAACTAGTCACTTGTCACAAAATTTTTAGTTATTAATAGTGTTAACAGTAGCTGCAGTATAAAATGGTAAAAGAATCATTTAAATCTGACATTTTGTTATGAAGTTACAGGAGTTTAAACATACAGCTGTTTAAAGAACAATAATTTGAGAAATCAGCCTTCAAAGCTGGGGCATTTCCTAGGCAGAAACCATCACCAAATTGTTAAAAATGTTTATTTTAATATTGAAAATAGGGAAAATAACAGCATAGCTTGATGTATATATACATAAAGGTTAGTTTAGTGAAATAAAATAGATTTCCAAAAATTTGACATTCCAGCATGTTTTGGCCAATATCTCTACAAGATTTGCGACAAATGACTGGTTTGGCTTGTCTTTGCTACTTGGTCACATCTTAAGATCAACTGAATTTTCACCAGCTATTTAATCTCAAAGTTTGCACTAACATGTAATGCTTGTAGCAGAGTTGTAAGATTAAATCACTTCTCACTACACTACAAAATGATCTAGTTATTAACCATAATCTAAAATTAAAAAACTTGAAAGATCTTAAAAAACTTATACAACTTTCCTCAAATAAGCAATGTTGGACTCTGAGTGTCAAAATAGAAAGTTTTCTTTTTCTCTAATTTAAATATGCAAATTATTGAAACTGTTTTTCTTTTTCTCTAAGTATCATTGATCAGGAAAATATTTATATATTTTTGGAAACACCAGAGTATAGTTCAGACAAAAAAGTCAATACAGTATGCAAAAACAGAATATGTAGATAATGAAATAATAAATGAAAAATAATAACTTGAACTGGAAAAAAACAAAACAAAAAAATAACCCATGGAATATTTTGAATGATAAAACAGCATTGCCAGTGCCAGTTAACTAGGACTATAAATACCCAAAGATTAAGGGCATACTATTTCATTACAGTACTCACAAAAGCTAAACTAATACAACTACAGTACTAGCCAAATCAAGCAGATGCAAAAAACACAAATCATCCTAATGACCTGCGACCACCGCCCACCCCTACCATCATCAGCACTTTATAGTACTTCCAAACACTAATCATCCTAATGACCTGCGGCCACCGCCCACCCCTACCATCATCAGCACTTTATAGTATTTCCATAAATCTTAATACTGATAAACATATCCTAAATCATTTAGAGAATAAAGATTAATGATTAATAATAAACAAAATAATATTAACAAATAAAACTGCAAAATCATATCAATGTCACTCACATATGAATCTGTATGACGTGTTCAACTCATAGATTTCGAGGTCAGATATTTTATTATCTTTCATTAAAGGTAAACTGCCAGTACAGAGCTAATAAACTAGAATAATAAAATTTAATATCTGAATTGCTAACTTTGGTATATTGAAGTTATTGAAATTCATGAGAACAGAAATAGTCTGAACACCAGCAAAAAACAATAACAATGTTCCTACAGCATACTTTTTATAATTAAAAGCAATCTTTTTTTTAGATGTGGTACAATGTCAGACTTAGTTTTAGCCAAAACTTGTTTGACTATTACAAAACAAACTAAAAAGCCTCCATAAAGTATGGAGTGGAGTTGAATGACTTGGTGTAGTTAAGAGGATCCTGGGTTCAATTCCTGTCACAGTAACAAGATTTTTTTCTCATGACCAAAACAATTCCATTGCTAAAGCTTCAAAACGAGACTAAAACCTGGTTTCCTTAAAATCGCAACACTGTTGCTACAATTGCAATGCAACTGTTGTACTGCAGTCCCCAACACAATCTGGAAGACTCCTGCTTGGACTGACCAATCAGCATCGCCAAAAGCTGTCAGCAATAATGTGTAGCGATTGTATGGAAACCAAGCTTCAGTTTATGTATGTCAGCAGTGTTTATGTTTGTTTTATGAAGGGATATGCCACTTAGGAAAGTAATTAAGTTCACTGTTTGGCATCCTTGGCTTTCGATCAAAAACCACTTAACAAGTGAAATAAAATAAAAAGTGTCTTTTTATCAATAATGCACTATTAACAAAGATTGCTAATTAATATATAGTATATTATTATATTTATTTATTTTTGATATTTATTTAACATAAGCATCTATCTAAACTTGGCTAAACTACAGAACAAATACCACCAAACCATTCTTCCTGCTGTAATCCATCTAAAGCATTTTTGTAACATTCCTGAAATTAAAAAAGATCTGATGTTTTCTACCATTTGGTCTGAGAATGTGAGAGCAAGTATCGTGCCAAATTAATAGTGAATAAATGCACAACGTCAGCCTTCGACACAGAGGTGTATCTACGGGAGAGCGCAGAGGACATATGTCCCCCCCACCCCTGAAAAACTTGCATCATCCAGTCACCCCTCCATGAAAATGTTCAAAGCACAAAAATCACCCTCAAGTAGATAAAAATCTTATTTTGTGAGTTAGGCACCCCCCTCCCCCACTACACCTTTGGGACCTCATCAGTCCCCAACCCCCATTCAAGACTTCTAGATACGCCCCTGCTTCGACATCCAGAAAATCAAGTGCCTACTCAAAGAATGTGCTATCAATAATGGGTTCTGTTTTTAATCCTAACGATCTCCTCAAAAACCTAACTAAAGTGACCTTTATTCTAGTATAATTTCTCGTAGTAAACCAGTAAACATTTACGTACTTGCAACATTTTGAGCGCTTTCAGCGACACTTCATCAGGCAATGAACCAAATAACGAATTATAACAATATTAATTCATATCCAAACAAGATAAAATTATTCTAACATTGAAGAGACCTTGTCAAATGTTGAACGATCAATATTATTACTCTTTGGTCTTAAACATGGATTAGCTACTGTGCCAAAGCAGTCTGATATCACTGTTCAAGCAGAATGTATATTGGAACAGTTATATTTAACAAAGACGCTTTACCTAGATCCTTCAAAAAACGTGAAAATGTTAAGAATGCTACACAGACGATGGCCTGTAATCTCTTGGATTTCGACTTTTAACAAATTGCTACGGATGCTAAGCATACAAGTACTCAAAAGCTCTAAAAAAGAAATATGATATTCTGAAACCAGAAAAGGCAAATGTTGTTGTGTTATTGTTAACAAAGATGATTGTTTATTCGCTGACTGGTTTATTATAAAAATTCAAAAATAGGCGGATTCAAGGAGGTGTCCAGCCGGTCCGGGCCTCCCTAATTTTTGGAAAATTTTAAAGAAAAAAATAAATTATATACAAATTTATGTATGATCATTTCATTTTTGGTCATCTGGAGGTGACAAAGCCATACACTAGACCCTCCATCTATAAAAGCCCCTTCCTGAGCCCCCTATATTTGGAATAGGGATCCACTACATAAATGTCGTTACCTAATTAACTTCACACTTTGCAAATGAATGAAACCAGTATTAACACCCACAAGCCTTAGGCCTCTGGACATGGGAATGTTGATACAATTCTTCCATTCCAATCATTTGCTATTACTACCGGAGCATCCTATTATTCAGCCACTAATAAATTTCTAGCTTAATCTATTTTCCTCTCATATCAATGAAGGACATACATACAGTACCAATAGATTCTTTGGATACTGCTTGTATCCAGCATGTTTATTTTGATGTTATTTCCTTTAGAAATGTATCCCAATTTAATTACTGAAGTAACAGAATGTTAAGTAAAATGTTAAAGAACACTACTAAGATATCTTGATGGTATTTCTATGGGCCCCTCTTTTTAAATTCATTTCACCATCAAATTAATTTCAGTATACTGAATCACTTCATAAGAATGATATAAACTTTTTCTTATCTCAAATGTAAGTAATTGTATTAAGGACATCTATCATAAAGCCATACTGGACAATATCTATATTTTAGATACCGGTTGTTCAAATCAACTAAGAAAATATAGAACATCCAAGAATACAAGTAGTGTCATACAGTAGTTTACCCATGTTGAAACTTCATGTCTACAGTAAACAGTGTAAAAAAACTAGCAGATGTTGAATTGTAATGATGGAAAAAAAATCTTTCAACAGGCCCTAATAGCATTAATTTTTACCATGTAATTCAATGCATCTTTTTCAATGCACAACTAACATTAACTGACCAATTATTTTTTGGGTCGTGATGGACATTAGAAGCCAAAGAAGCCAATGTTTACTGAAAAATTTATCTGAAATCATACTTTATAAAAGTGAATCACCTTCTTATTTCACCTAGGACTTTTAAGGCCTAGCCTAGGTCTACTGTAGGTTACAGCCTGACAATTATTGCTTATCAATGGCCTAGCCAAATTTAGGTGTCAAAACAAGCCTCTTGGCTATAGGAACTATATTTTCCTAATTTTCCCTGTGCACTCTCCAATATGCGCAAGTGGGTATTTTTGTGAGAAAAAATTAACAATAATAATTGATATCATTATTTTTTTAAGGATTTTGATTTAATAATAAAGTAATAATGCACATGACCTACATTAAAATTTTATAGCTAATTTGTGGGCGATGAAAAGACAATTAACAGACCCTAATAACAGTTTAGCGAACATGAAACCTCTTTAAATTAGTAAGGCATGTAGGCTTATTACAAACAAGCTTAGAGAAATGAAGCATTTCATCAATAAACCTCCTTTTTACTCTGCAGAATTCTCCTCTATCGATTGATAAATTTTCCTTCAAGAAACCAAAGCCATAAATTAGTATAGGAAATGGTGATCAATATTGTTACAAACAGACAAGCCTGTCTTTTAAAGTGAGTGGGAACTTAATATAGGCCTATGATGACATGCGACATGTTAACAAAACTAGTATGAAATGTGCATTGCTAACCGAGATATCCTAATCATTAATTGGTATTATGTAATAGATGTTTTCAAGTAAGTTTAGGGCTAATTTGATACAACGAATCTTCTGCCTCAACCATCATAATTCTTTCGTGTAATATATGAATTTACAAGCTTTATCCTTTTGTTATCCTATACTGTAATTCACAGGTGGGCAACGTGTAACCCGACAGCGATTTTTTGCTTTTTCAAAAGGTGGATACATTTTTGGTACTACTTATGGTGTCAGATACTACGCGATATTACCCGTGTCCCACAATTGAAATTTTATTATTAGTAGACTGTCTACCTATGAAATCAATTAAACAATCCTCCTGGACCACTTTCGAGACATTTTGAACGACACCCAACCACGTCCACCTCAGGCCACCCTAGCATATTTACCCCCCTAAAAATTTATATTGCCCCTCTATTGCCCACCCCCCGCCTAGTTTTCAGAAGCTCGCACTGCCACTGGCCACTTATACGGTATCTTGGTTTAGCCTTACATTTTTGTTAAATACCTAGCCGAAATTCAGTACAAAAAACGTGTTTCATAAGAAATTCACGTAAATTCAATTAATAAATGTCGTTTTATCAATCACCGTTCATAAAAAACAGTACTGAACGCGCCCTGCACTAGCCGACCAATGACCTCCCTGAGTTCACAGATGCTTGCACGCATAGGCGGTGTAAGCATCTGCAGTTAGGCTTGCATTGAAGGCGGTGCTTCACGATGATATGCGATTGAACAAGAAACTGTTCCCCATGGGTTCGACACTTCGGTATTTATTGGTTTGAATAAAACATACATAGTAAATATTTTTTGAGCGTTGCGCAATCTTTGCTTATTTTTCATTAAAGCGTGGCGGTAATTTTTTTTTTGCCCAAGCGTGGCGATCCTGCCAAGCTTAAGTATGGCTGGCGAGACCCCTTACCAATTTTGCCAGCTATATCAAATTATATTAAAAGAGAAACTATAATTAGAGTAGAGACAGCAAGCCGCAAACGGTGCAACAAATGCTTCCACAAATACATAATTATTTGCATATAAGAAAGAATTTTTTTAAATGAAGGTGTGTGCATCCACCAGGACTTATTGAGAGCAGCTTAACTCAGTCGGCTAAACTGGTGATAGCCACTGTGTGTGCTCAACTGTGGAAATCTCTTGATCCTCCTTTCAATTCCGATCACTGCTCTCCTTTATTGCAGCTGGGGAGTTGCAAGTTACGATAGTTCACCATTTAAGCTGTTGGTCCTGTGTGCATTATGGCCCATGTTGACATTCAAAAATGCATTACACTCTTCAAAAAAGAGTAGTGAATTGTCTACCGGTGTACCACCAGAAGAAACCCACTGGAAGTAAGTCTTCTTTCATGGGTTAGCCTTGGTGTTTACACCGAATAAATCTGTCCATCCATCCCAGCCAACACTTTCTGAATGTTTAGATTATCAACAGGTATAGAATATTTTTATATGGATTTTTATGTGAAGGCTGATTTCCGTCTCAAATATTGTTCTTTGAACAGCTGTATGTCTAAACTCCTGTAACTTCATAATGAAATGTTGGATTTGAATGATTATTTTACCATTTCATAGCTCTCATTTTACTGTTTAACCCTGTATTAATAACTAAAAATTTATTTTTTTACGAGGAGTGACTGGTTTGTTTGGTCCCTACCACATATTATAAAAGTTTAAAAGCGGTTTACCTCAGTGGATAATGCAGACACTTTCCCATCCCCTTCGGGAGGTACGTATTCTTCAAATATAGCACCTAAAACAGAAAAAAAATAGAAAAGATCAAATAAATAACAGTGTGTATAGTGGAAGTTTGAGCAAGTACTCATTTCATATACTCATTATACACAAAATAAACAATACAAAATTAATTATTGAAACAGCAAACTGAAAGTAGCAAAATTACTCTGGCCCTCTCAAAAACAAACAAAAACAACACTGGTCTTTCTTGGGGACAATTACATCATCATCAAATACGTTGAACATATTCCGTCACAAGTAAGACAGGGCTGATCCATACTCTGTACATATATTTTGAGATTTAAGTGTGTTTGGCTATTTAGTGTTTCTTTGGGTCTTCCTCTGGGTCCTTTTTCAATTTTCTCTGAAGGCAATCTTCAATGAGTTGTTACTTGGCATAAAGACTTACCTACATAAATTTACAGTCAATTACTTTAAAATTCAATGAACTTAATTTAGCCCAGATAAAAAATAATCATCTGGACATTACAATACAATGAGCACCTGAGAGGACCCCACCTGAGACAAGGTACAAGAGTTTGTCTTGAGGATAGCATCTTTATAAAGCATTAGCAAACAGTTATGAAATGTTCCCATGTTCAATTTTCAAGTTTCAATTTTACTAAATTTCCAATCAACAATATTCATTCTAAAAGGAATTGCTTCATATTACTTGTCATCAAAATTCATTTTTACTGACGATAGTGATAAAAATGTACCACGCAGTCAAAGTAATAATACTGTATCTTAATTTTACCCAAATGTAATATTTCTCAAGGTAAAAGAACAACCAAATTATGGAATTCTCCCCAATCATACAAAAACTGATCTTTATGCTATGTCAACATAGGGTATTGCTAAACCCAGCACAACCTCCTACAAACCCGCCTTACATCATGCAAACCAGATATGATAACTATAATGTAATATAGAATATACCAAATGATTAAATTTTAAAAAAGCAATATATATGTTGTTTATTGTTATCCATTTTTGGGGAAAAAAAGTTTATTTATGTAGGTCTATTTTTGTTTTTAACTAAACCACTTTGGAAATCAGTACGTTTGTATTGAAAATCTATATCAGGATACACAAAGAATGCCTTAAATTTATATAATTCGTAAGAAACATACATATCTTATTTTTGAAGATTTCAAGGAAGCAGCGGGCATAATAAAAATAAAAACTTTTATTTTTTTCTAAAATTTCCATTTTCTTGTGGCAGCGGGTACGCTAATTGGTAAAAAAGAAATCTTAGTTCTTATAGTAGTATATAATATAAAGCATGGGTTTGTTTAAAATATTGTATAATATAAAGTTCAGTGGAAACATGTTATATCGTCATTGCGGACTTATAAAATCCGCATACGCCTTAAAACTAAAAGAAAATGCATACGTTTAGAGTCCGTACTGAGCCCAAAAAATCAGCAATGAAAATATAACGTGTTTGGAGTTGAATAGCTCAGTGTTGAAGATGCTTGCCTTCTGACCCCAAGGTCCTTGGTTCAATTCCTGTAACAGCAGGACGACTAAAAGCAATTGCACTCCCTAAGCCTCAATAGAGACTTAGTTTATTAAGCATCATTCTCATCCTGTAAGTGGCAAGTGTACTTGCTGTTGGATGTGAAGGAAAAAAAATAAAAATATCCTTGTCTGCCGATTGTGTAGGGTTCTCGGTGTAGAAAAAAAAATTATAAATTGTAATTGGGTCTAATAGAAAGCTTCTATACTAATGACCTGCTGTGTAGAGATGTTATAAGTCCTCATGAGAATTGTATGTGTGAGAAAGAATAAGTTTAGTGTTTTTTTTCCAATATTTTACATTACCCCGGTATGTAATTGTGTCAGTTTAACAGGCTATGGTGTTAAAGGGATTTTCTTAAGATAAATTACAGCAATTTAAACACTTCAAAATAATAATTTTGCAATTAGTAGAGCTCCGCATAGGTTAGATTTAATGCTTGAAAAAATTTCCTGAGGGCCTGCAAGGCCCGAAAGAAATTTCCGCTCCTGCAGTACGCGTTTAATTAACTGTACTGCTGATGTGTAGTTAATTAAACGCATACTGCAGGAGCGTTTAATTAACTACACATCAGCAATACAGTACGGATACAATAGTTATTCATTGTATCCGTACTGTACTGCTGATGTGTAGTTAATTAAACGCTCCTGCAGTACACGTTTAACTAACTACACATCAGCAGTACAGTACGGATACAATGAATAACTATTGTCATTACTACTGACAGGGCCATCGTTCAATTAAATCAGAGCCCAAAATATAGCATCATATTCAATACGTCATCTTTCATCATGACAACCTAAACTTTAATTTCAATTATTTGTTATATACTAGGCCAAATTCTAAATTAATATAGACTTTATAAGATAATACATACTGATTAATAATAGCTGAGATTTGATACACATTTCAGACTTAATAGTCGTTTTTAGTATATCTTACTGAATATTTATTGTCTACCAAATGAAATATGAATTATATGCATCTTTAGAAATACAATTTCTACAATATTAATCTTGTTTTTATATAGATAAATGTTCGATAAATTCTATCTTTCATAAAAAAATTTAAAAAAAAACGAAATTCAGCACGTCTATTTTCATTCTAATTAATGGCGTTTGTAAACGTGCATGGACGTCATCGTCGAATCCCAGGACTTCCGACGGTAAAGCTGGCCTGCCTGCCTAGGTCCCAGGCCAACCAATAATAATTAACAAAATGTATTTTTTTTTAAATATAGGCCTATGGTGCATCCTGTACATGCACTTCAACTTTTACAACAAAAGCCTAGGCCTAGTACCTGTAGTACGTCCTACTGTACTTAGGCCTAGGCCTACACTACCGTAGTTTGTTGTCCTGGGGTGTAATTCTGTCTCTAAATGAACGAGGAGCGAACCTAGCTAGTCAACATCTAGGATAGGCTAATTGATTTTGAAATCAATAACCCACCTTAAAGGACTATCTGTCGTTTTCCTCCTTGCAACAGCGGACGAAAAAAAAAATCAGTTATTCTCTACGACGTTTTATGATTCTTTATCACTAAAATTAACAAACACTCATTTTAATGCACTCCATTCTGTAGTGTGTGTCTGCTATTGAAAACAAACTTCCTAGCCTAATTTTCTTGTGACTGGCTATGATGACTGAGATGGATCATGTTGATTTATTAATATTAATAATATTTTGTTTGGGATGGAAAAAGAAGAGAGTCAATTTCCCCAAAATGCTCCATCAGCACATAGCTAAGTGTGCACTATGGACAGTATCGACAATCGACAATCAGGTGATTAAGTCGCAAAACTTTATCTGCATTTGGTGGATTAAGTCGCAAAACTTTAGCTTCGTTTGGTGGCACCATATACTCTAGGTAGACGGCGACCAGTTTCGTTACCGGTTGGTACATTTCTTACAAACATTCAGCCAAAGGCCAGTGAAAGTTGAGATGGCAGCTGGGTTTTTATCGATGTTTGCCATCCTTATGTGCCATCGTAAAGTCATGGTTTGCTGGAGTTGCGTTCAATTTAAATCTCCGAACTTCTGAAGCTGAGATTTTCTATGAATGTAGGCTTTGTATCGCTGGCTACAATTTAAAAACGGGTAACCAATAATGAATTAGGTGCTAAATTTTGATTTAATGCTGGGTAAGTCAAAAATAGACATTCCGTCCGAGTGGGACTCATTCAAAAATTCGAGGGGGTTCGCTAGAAAACAGGGGGGTTCGCTAGAAAACAGGGGTTCGCCCGAACCATAAAAACCCCCCCCTGGCTACGGGCCTGGTTTACACTTTATTTCAGATGCAGCCTTCATTCAATAGAATATGAAAAAAAAAAAAGGAACCCCATAATTTCAACTACAGTATTAATCTTGACTGTTAAGTAGTTGAATTGGCAGGCTTGTGTTCAGGATAAACTTGCTGTAATTTTTTTGAATCATGATCAAAAAATTTGTGAATTTTAAATTGTGTTTAAAGTGACTAGTACATGAAAATTAATAAATTTCAAGTTATATTTTAAGAACAATAATCAATCAAATATTATCACTGAGCATTCCTATTATTTGCTCAGGTACGACCATACAGTCAAGATTTGAAAAAGTGCGCAATCATTTTTGGGTTGTGCATTAGGTAATTCACTCAATCTCCAAGTAAACCTAAAATTACAAATATCTTCAATAGTTTACAGTTCATTATGATGTTTTTGAGCTTTTTGAAATTTTGAAAAGACTTAAATTGATCTTTTTTTTTTTTCCTTTTTTTCCTTGATGTTTCTTCCAGTTTTCAATTTGTTGTTTTGTATTTTTTGTATTTGCATTCTTGTTTATTAACCCTCCTATAATTGGCGAATTTATTTTGCTGTTGGTTGTGGTTTTAAATAAATAAATAAATAAATAAATTCAGAGAAACCGTTGAATAGAAGTAGGGAAACTGCATTTCTTGGAATAAATACCATAAAAATTGATATTATTTTTAATGTAGTAAAGCTTTAGGTAATTTAGATACACTATTAGCTTTAGTTAGCTTGACATAAGATGTTTGCCTTCAAATTTGTTATGTTACTGTTTGAGAGCCCCTTTAAGTCAACATTGCTGTGAGGGATACCCTCATGAAATATTGTTGAATACATAAATAATAATTCATGGGTTGACATTCTGTAGTGTGATAACACAAGTATTTAAAAAAATAATTAACTCCTGAAGCCTTGTCATTCAAACCTGTAAGTGGTAAGTACACATAATTTTAGAAATTTCAAAGATAATCTTTATATTAACATGAAAATACTAACTACCAAATTTAAAGTTGGTTCAAATACTTGAATTTCAAAAATTAAAAAAATTAAAAGTGATAGGTAGATTGATATTTGTTAAGTCAACAGTTATAAGTAGTTTATTACCAGAATAAGACAGTAAATGATATTGTCCTTCAACCACACAACTTTTAGCCATTGTATTTAAAATTATTTTTATATCATCTTGTAGCAATTATTATCCATACAAGTACAAATGTAATTAACGTATTATGCAATATCATGGAAAAAATTATCCTAATGGCAAAAAAATTGTCATAATGGAAAAATCTGTTTGAGTGCATAGCTTGGCCTCCAAATGGTAATCAGAGATCCTTGGGTTTAATCCAATCAAGGGCCTCTTTGGTTCAACTGGAACAATAAGTACATTTTTACCAGAAAAACATTTATCTTGTTTTTATATTTTGCAAAGAATTTCATTATATATGTTGCTCTTTTCTTTTTATCAAACTGATATCGTCTGTCACAAAATTAAGAGAAACCCCTAAATTTAATATTGAATAGCTCATTTAACAGGATCAAGGAATGCAATGAACAGCTAATACGCAGGATTATTATACATTTCTTTGAAACCTTCTTGTGACATGCCTAAATATGGTCATGATGACATCACATCATGACCATATATAGGCACATCATGACTATATATGGGTAAACCAGTTTTTTGTCAAAGAAAATCTGATAATCTGGACAGAACTTTTAATAAAATAAAAAATTTCACATATTTATTTCTCTCTGCCCTTTTTTTTAAAAATGTTTCCACACTTAAATTTCAAATAATTAATGAATGCTAATAACTTATTAAAACATCAAGTGGTTTGGCGCAGCGGTTCTTCTTAACCTTGAGAGCAGAGGCTCGAAAAACACAAGCATTTCGCTTATGTCCTTGGACAAGGCACTTTTAATATAGTAGATCGCTTTCTCCAACCAGGAGTACAAGTGTGTACCTGGTGGGTTCAAATACAACATTCGCTGATTACAGCAGCAGATATTATTGAATTCTCACCAGAAAGCAAAGTATAGTATGGTAATAATATGTTAGACATAATGCCAACAAGGCCTCTAAGCACTTCACATTATTACCCCCGGTCATTGGATCAAATACATTATCGAATACTCAGCTCCCTGGGGAGAATTCCATAATGTTGTAGCTGTAATCAGCTCATTTTGTGTTTGAGCCTACCAGGTACCCACCTGTATTCCTGGGTGGACAGAGATAACTGTAGTTAAAGTGCCATGCCTAAGGACACAAGCAAAAATATACAGCAAGAGATTAAACCTCTGACTTAAGCGCTTTAAGAGGCCTTGTTTAGCAAAAAGCGTAATTCAAGTCTCTAACATATTATTACTTCTATGATTATCAAGCATTTAAAAAAGTTTTCAGCCCAACATACAGTATTTCCTTTTGTTGTTGATATACACTTGTATGAGTAATGTTTAAATGGATTATGGATTAATGCACCTCAGAATACACTTCTGAAGACATACTAAATCCTGAGAGTTGTATAACAAAGAGTTAATTTATTATTATACTACCATGAATTATATGTTGGCAGACCAAGCAACTCTGGAGAACTAAGCATATGAATTTTGTGTTGTGTTTGGGGTTAGGCTATTTTTATAATTTAGCGTCCTTGTCTCTCTTGGCAAATCTCACCATAATCTTTCTTTAATGGTGCATTGAAGCTAAGACACAACAATTCCCATCATTAAATTATACCCTTGCATCCCTTAGGATTTTCGAACATCACTGATAGAGACTCTCCTTGAAAGACCTCAAAGGGATAATAAAGAGACGCACCATTTTGGCAAAGTGTTAGTAACACCGTCTTGGCTGTTGACTGAAAGGTAAAAGTACTTAACTGGAAAACGATAAATTATTCAATTCATATTTTATACATTATGTAAAGTCCTCCAATGTATACACTTACGATATTTGCTATTAAACAGCTGACTGAAAAAAATGTAATTTATAGGTTAAAAGGTTTGTCAACTAGCTAATTGAGAGACTTGTCAATTAATAAATGTTAATTGACATATAAAACTCTGGTATTATAGTATGGTATAATACAAAATCATAGGAGGTTGAAGCTACAGCTGTCTGCCTCAAAAAATTGAAGGTGGAAGGTTCAAATCCTGCACTGCTCACTACAAGGCACTTTTTTCTCTTATTCTGGGCATTATTCTACACTGTATACAGGAAATTCAATTCATTTAATCACTTGTTTTTTTCTTAACTAATGCACATATTATAATCTTAAATAATGCACTTTTTGGACATTATGTAGACATAAACACCACTATATAAATTCAGGCCCGTAGCATGAGTTTATTTGTGGGAGGTTCGTTTCAGTGGAAAGTGGACCCTTTGGCTTTTATGATCTCAGATAATCTGGAGCCCCCTCCCACCACACTATGGGTCTGAAATTGCAATTTTAACATCCCACTTACAAAATAAATGTATGTCTACTGATACACATACAAAGTGTATTTTCCAGAATTTTGTGTTTCATACAGTATGTAATGTGATGTAAATAGACATTTGTACATATGCAACTCTATATAAAGTTGCTATTGCCTTATCATGATTCTGTTGTATTGCATTTAGTGTTAGGCGACGTCCACACTATCAAATTTTATGTGACAAATTTGTGTGATGTGTCCATATATGGGCATGATGTTGTCATATTACACCCAAATACGGGCATATCATATTTACCATATCTATTCGAATAAATTCCCTGCTTCGAATAAACCCCCTCCCGAATAAAAGCCCTTCTAGAGCCTCATTTGGAATAAACACCTCCCTTGATGAATAGACGTCCTGGGCGTTTATTTTTTCCTCAAATACAGTAAACACCCCCTCCCATTTTATTAATGTTCTACTACTGCAGCAGAATTACATTTTTTCTAACCTGGTTGGCATCAATAAGACTTTTATGATCACACAATAACACATTTTGACAGAAGTTATGAGTTGTAGTTCCACATTTACTGTGAGTATATGTATCCATGTTACACCAAAAAAATAAACACCTCCTTCGAATAAACACCCCCTCAAAAACCTTTCTCGACAATAATAAAAGCCCCGGGGCGTTTATTCAAATAAATATGGTAGTTGTCAAATAACATTTGATAGTGTTGTTAGAGCATTACGCTAGATCATTCGCTTTTATTTTTTTCACATCCAACAAGTACGTATGCTAATAAAGGATGACTGTATGTTAAGGCCCGTTCATGAACTTTCGAAAACCGGATAACTCAAGCCTGAGGTGATAATTAATCATTCCTCAACTAGCTATAATTACTAAAACATCTGAACTTTCCAGGCTTATCCTCTCCGGATAAGTTTGGAGGCTGCCTCGGGCACAATAGCACTTCAGTCTGCAATTTCTTTTTATCTATGCCTTCGTCCAGTGACATCGCTAGAGTAGTCCTCTCTTTATAAATTATATTATCCAATTTTTAAGCTGAAATATTAAGTTTATTTTTACAACGATATACCCCTATATACAATGGCTGCAGCTGAGCAGAGTGGGTGGACTGATGAAGCAACCCAAACGTTATTTAGCATATGGGGAACGACATCCATAGGGCCTACAAGATGGTTTTGATGGAACCCGACAGAACATCGCCATTTATAAAGAAATCGCGAAGAACATGCGAGGAATGGGTTATAACTTTACGCACCCACAGATAGTTACCAAAATAATGCAAAAACCTACGCAAAAAATACACCTACGGAAAGGACTCCAACGGGAAGTCAGGAAACCCCAACCAACAGAATGGCCGTATTTTGAGATGATGAACGAAATTTTTGGCGATAGACCCATTTCTTGTCCACCACACACTGTTGACACGTCGTTGTCGGCTTTGAACACCAGTGGAACTAGTAGTAGTATTAAGTCATTAGGTTATTTTTTTTCTTTGTTTTTTGTAATTTTCCCAGTTGGCCTTGGCTCTAGTTTCTAAGGCCTGGGTTTTTTTTTAGAATTGGTTGGAGTTCGAGCGTAGGCAAGGCGAGGTAATTCGTTGTTGAATTGCCTTGTTGGGCTGAGGTCGGCAAAATATACACATTCAGAAAGATCGCATGGCTTAACAGAACAGCATGCTGTATCGTGTGTGCCTGTGAAGTGTTTTTGTTTACATCAAAGGCCTATACCTTTTCGAGTATGGAACTTCCGGTCGGTATCCGAATAACTTGGGGTTCGTAAACGAGCGATCTAATGATCTACCCTCTGGGCATTATGTCATTTTTTACTTATACGGTTTCGTTGAAAGTTCGTAAACACAACCTTATACTCTATAAACCAACACATACTAGGCCTCATTAAGAGACTTATAGAGGACAGTGCTTTGGAATTTTCAACAGTTAGACTATTGCCAATTGCCAATTTATTTCTTTTTGAATTGTTTTTATACTAAAATTTTTATAGATTGATAAAATGTTCACAATTGCTGCAGCAGCCAGCGAGAATCCCAGGGCGAATGTTGGGGGCAGCATACTACGAGAAAGAGCAGACATGAGGACAGTCTAAAATAGACACATGGTTTGAGACTGCAAAATGAACACTAATCTAGATAGTTTTGATATTTCATTGAGCAAATTAACACCAGGACACTGGTTTGTAAAGCAGTCCCAATTAGAAGGGTCCAGGAATTATAGGGGTCTCGAATTAAGGACAAACAGTAGTTTAGCATAGGAAAATTAACCAGGCTATATTTTTGAGTGCTGTGTCCTATTTGCCATTTGAGGTTGTCTGCTAAAGCTTGGTTTCCATACAATCACTACACAGTTGCTACAGCGTTTTCCCTGCAATTCTTGCATAGCGTTGCTGTTTCCCGGACGCAATCGCGATTCAACTGACCAATCAGCACTGCAAAAGGAGTCGGTGATACCGTGTAGTGATTGTTATGGAAACCAGGGTTCAATGATCTTGTTTACAGCTGCGTTAATTTGTATAGTGTGATACAAGTATTAAATTTATATTATTATAACTGTAATACAATTTTTAATTTGTATATTATATACATTACACAAATTGAGCAGATTCAAAACGATCAAATCAGCCAATGTTTTTAAATTTGTTATTTAGAATCTCAAGAACCCCATGCCATTGGACTTGTTTTGAGCAATTCTATCCAGTTTCTAGATGAGGTTTTACTGTTTCACTTAGTAGTAGTAAGCAATTAGTAGAGCTCCGCATAGTACACTATAGGAAAATTAGTATACGAAGGTTAGATTTAATGCTTGAAAAAATTTCCTGAGGGTCAACAAGGCCTGAAGGAAAATTTTGAATGCATTAAATCTAACCTAAGTATAATAATTTTCCTCTAGTGTACAATGCATGCTCTACTAATTGTTTTATAAGTCAATCCCCATCTTTTAATGTCAGTTATGATAACCAACTGTTGTAGCAGTCATCGTTTGCTATAGTAATATGATCAGTATGTGTGCGCATTTTACATTTAGCTGTGCGTATGCTGATTTGTGCTCCTTCAGTACATGTTAAGTACACTTACATCAGCAGTAATGTTAGTACGGATGCGATTAATAACTATTGTGATTTGTATTGTGTTAGAAGAACTTGTTTGTAATGTTATTTTTTATAGACATTCGTCAAAGAAATAAACATTTAAGCATTCAAGAGAGAATACAGTCACTGAATTTTTAGTCGGTGCAGACAGGTAAAACTGTGCGATGATTTCTTAACTACAGTTGAGTCTTTAAAATAGGTCTAGAATATTCATATTAAACGTTCAGTCTACTTAGTTTATTAGGGTTCATTGATTCAATGAATTCCTTAATTGTTCATACTTAATATTGAATTTGAAGTAACTTTCTTCGTGTTCTAATTAACCTTGTTTTACGAAAGTAATTTTTTTAAATTACAATTTTCATCGCGGTACGAGATATCTTCGCAGTAACAAAATATGAGGAATTTTTTTTGCACACGAACCTAAAAGCATCCACGATTGAAAAATTATTTTACTGTGGGGGATAGGCAAATAACATTGGAAGTTTGGCTGTGATGACATCATGATTGACGTATAATTATTATTATTGCATTGTATTTACTATATGACTTCAGGGCAGAATTAAATTACACGATATGATTGAAACAATAAAATGTTTTGCTGATTTATAGCCTTAAATATGAAAATCCTTAAATTGATTACCAGCCAATTTAAGGGGTCAAAGAAAGTAGGCCTATGGTATTCTTTATGCACCTTGATAATTACTGTAGCAAGGAAAATATTTCTTCTCCTAATGGTCTTAGTGGTAATAAGTAGAGATAAGAATACATACATCTTGGCCTATCTGTATACAATTAACAAGAGGAATCTGGAATTGACAAGGGTAATTTTAAATTTCAGATTGCCAGTATTAAGCTGGCCACTCACTGCATCGTACGACTGTTGTAGGACAAATCCAACTCCGTCCATGTGAACGCTAGAGGACGAGAAGACGTCTGCTGACTGTCGGTGGCAGTCTGAATGGATCGTCATTAAAAACGATCTGTTGCATGCGTCATTATTATCATCATTTATATCATTTATAACATAGCACCTTTTCTTTGTAGATACAAAGCGCTTCTTCTTCCCCTGGTCATTGAGTCCACATGCTAAAATGTTGCTGCTGCTAGTAATCAGCACAGGAGCAGGCAACCCCACCAGGTACCCATTTATACTCCTGGGTAGAGAGAAGCAATGCACATAAACTGCCTTGCTTAAGGACACAAGCGCAAATGTACAGCGAGGGATTGAAACCCCAAACTCAAGGTTGGGAAACAAAACCGTTCCCACTACACCAAACTGCTTGTGTTGCGTTCTTTATAAAATCGCATCAGCCAACGACTATTGAGCATGTATCCACATTATAGGACACAGAAGCCTCATCCACTTTTGTTCTGTATCTACTACATATATCAGATCCTCAAAATTATCCTCTGTATTTTACCTGTACTACATATAGTCTAGGACCTGACTAAGATTTGTATGCACTTTTTAAATTTAGGAGAGAATATTTCAACTGATATAGACTAATTTGAAATCAATGAACAACATGGAATGTGTGCCAAACCTGTATCTGGTACGAACAGCTCAAAAATGACCACACCCTCTTAAAATGACCACCCCCCCCCCACATTTTTCATTGAAAGTGCTACTTTAAACTGTAGGCTAGACAAAATGAAAATACTTCAAAAAAGTTTTTTTTTTTAAAGAACACATATGATGAGTAGATCAATTTTCAGAAATCTCGTCTTAATCACAAGTTGCATTCATATGGAAATTAGCTTAAATATGCAAAATAAGGGCCACACCCCTTTTTGATTGGAAGCACTACTTTAACAGTAGGCTAGACAATCTGAACATCTTTTATAAATGAAAATATGTGATGAGGGGATAAAACTGCAGAATTCTTACCATGGTCACACAGCATTTACATGCAAATTAGCTTAAATATGGCAAAAAAAATAGGGTCACGCCCCTTTTTAAATTTGAAGAGATAATTTAAACGGTGGGCTAGACAATCTGAACATACACAAACAAGTGTTTTTTTATAAAACAAGAGGGACTTTTTTTTTAAATGAACACATATGATGAGGAGATGAAATTCCAAAATTCACACCGCGGTCACATGTCCATTCATATGCAAATTAGCTTAAATATGCAAAAAATACAGATCACTGTTTAAAATGCTACCTTAACAGTAAGCTAGACAATCCGAATGGGACTTGAGATTAAGGGGATATTTCTAAAATGTGATCCCCTCTCATGTGTTCATTTAAAGGCAAAACCTTGTTTGCACTATTTTCAGATTATCTAGCCTACTTTTTTTTTAAAAAGTAGAACTTCAAATTTTTAATAAAAAAAGGGTGTGGTCCTATTTTGGCATATTTAAAATAATTTGCATATAAATGAGACATGTGACCACAACTTGCTTATTGACATTTTATTCCCTTATCATTGAGTTTATAAAAGAAAAGTCATTGTTTGCAATATTTTTTCATTATCAGTTCAGTCTGTTCTACTGTTTAAAGTAGCGCTTCAAATAAAAGAGGCATGGCCACCATTTTTGTGTATTTAAGCAAATGAACAGGACATGTGATTACATTTTTATTTCTTAAATGTTATCCCCTCATCATATGTGTTCAATTATAAAAGAAAAACCCTTGTTTGCCATATGTTCAGATTGCCAAGCCTAATATTTAAAGTAATGCTTCAAATAAAAAAAAGGGCTCAACCTCTACTTTTTGCATATAGCTACAGATTTTGGCACACATCCCATATTGTTCCTAGGGTTCATATTAGTCTATAGCAGTAATTAAGTACATAAAAATCTTAGTCAGGTCCTCTACTAATAATACAGAAACACCTCTAATAAACAGGAATACTTCAGGGACGTTAGTTGATCTGTGGCTAATATCTGTTACGATTATTTACCATACTTAAGTTCATTCTAGAATGGAGATCTATTGAAATTCTATAAGATGAATTTACATATATATTAATCATGCCAATTTAGAGTGCAAATACCTATAAAACTTCTTGATTTATCTCCATACATAGGTATTTTATTAAAGCCCCATGAACAATGCTAGTGTCTTGAGTCTCCTGGGAGCCTCCAGAAATTGGCATGGTCTCCAATACTCCGTCATGTTTACATGTTCTTTTTTTTTTTTTTCAATACTGTTTCACCAAGACTCTGAGAACTGTGTCCTTTAGTTCTAAACTCAATTAACACTTTCTATCTTAAGAATTATTTAGTTATTTGAACTTTATGTCCTTTTATTTATCTGAATAATTTTTCCGGTTTTTTTTTACTGTACTTCATTATGAAGGATAGGGAGCAAATCTTGTTTTGGCTTTTGCCCATTCCCTATCTGGGCAAATCATGTTTTTTAATTTTAGCAGACTGCATTTGCCAAATGAATATTATTATTATTATTATTAACTGTCTCCCTAAAATTGGTTCTTTTTTAGCTTTAGCAGTATTTTTTCTGTATTATTCTTTATAGTTACCATTGATACAAAAAGAAAAGTTCTAAGTATGTTTTGATAATTAAGAAGACATATTTGGTTTTTCAACAAATGAAAAATTTAACTACAGTAGAACTTTGATTTTACGTACGGTACGGGAACGGAGGGCGTACGTAAATCAGGGGATTCGTAAAATTGAGGTTGGGTTTAAATTTGTACCTTATACGTACACCTTGTATGTAACACTCAATAAACCTATGTTATGAACGAATGATGTTACCTAGGCTAGGCCTACGAATAAAACCATGTGTTCAGTGTTTTTATTCATCACTTTACGACGTCATAATAAAGTGTTTAAATAAAACCATGTGTCTAGTGTATTAATTCATCACTTTATATCTTTTATTTAACTAAAGAACATGAAAATATTGTAAGATTACCTATACGACAAAGGTATAACTTGGGAATTTCCCTTCGCTGCTATTCTAAACAACAGAGCTCTGGCGTTGCCTGGGCCTGTTGAGCCGACAAACTAAAACCATGTGCACTGCACTGGCCGAGCCAACCAATTAGCGCTCGTGTTCGAAACTATGCCTACACAGCTTCGTGTAGAAAATTCGACCAGACGAGTTTTCCACACGAAGCTAAGGAGGAAAGCAATTATTTTGAGCACCATCAGTAGTATATTTGTTCATCTCACTCAGTTCACATGGTTTTAGATTATAACAACCCGGTATTAAGACTCAATCAACATTGCTGTTTAATGAAAATATGTTGCAATATGGTTTGTTTATTGCTATAGTTTATTGTTATAGTCTTTTTACTTATGGTTGCTCTTAAAAGGGCCGTTTGTTTTGAATATTTTCGGGATTTTTGATTACGTCATCATTGATACGAGGCGTATGTAAAAACGAGGGTTCGTATAACTGGGGTACGTAAAAACGAGGTTCTACTGCACTATAATACTTGTGCCTTCCACACGGGTTTCAATTAGATTCTCTCTGCTGACATCTACAGTATTTGAGGATTTTCTCTAGTTTTGCCTGTCTTCTGACAGAACGCATGTTGTCACGACTTTATATATTTTTGTGTAGATCCTTCCTCACACACTAAACCATCATTTTCGAAATCAGCATTGTGGTCTTGCTCCAGAGTAATAAAAATAATTTTATGGATCATTAGATGAATGCAGACATGACTAGCCTCTTTGACATTATAAAACGATCCACCATTTTGAACCTACTTACTGAGATTGGGATTACCAAAGGTGACCTATACTTAGTCAGATTTTTATTATCAAACACTTGAGAATCAAGGTATTAATAAACTTACATAATGCTGAAATAGCAGTGCACTGCATGTTGTTCCAAGGGGATATTAGAAAATGTCATATTTGTTTGTCTGTATTTCAAATTTATTATTAGTACTGGTACTTGCAGATGGACTTAATCACCTATGAGATATCAAACTTATTTGAAACTGATTTCCATAATACAAAACTATAGAAAAAAATGCAGGATAAGCAGCTTAGCTTAGTCGACTAAATTGGTGGTAGACACTGTGTGTGTCTGTGTGCTAGAGGGCTAAAATGCAAGTTCCAATAGCTCTAAAATTTCAAGCGATATCGTTTTGCCTTGGAATTATTTTGCAAGACAGATAACTAAAGGAAACAGATGAAATGTAGTATATACTTAAGCCTAGTAATTAGAGTGGTGCTTTGTCATTGAAAGAAATCTAAACTTGACTCTGTCACGCTTTTCATGTATTTTCAATGAAGAAATATATTCAAGTTGATGTTATTTTTGTCTTTGGAAAGTATAGCATTAGGACTAAAAGCAGTTATAAATATTAGTAGTCAAGTTATAAAATAATGTATAAAACTACACTAAAGTAAGTGCATCATCTATCATCTTGAAAAAAACTAAAAGCATACCTACGACAAGTTAATTGAGTCTTTAGTACACAATCAGTTTTGTTTGCCAGACTCAACAGACAATTGATCAAACCTAAATGATGAACTGATCTCTATTCTTTTATTTGAACAAACACAACAGATCAAAATTGTAAAGAATTAAAGAAATTGTATTGACAATGAAATTAACTCGGTGTGCTTTTAATGCTCATGCGGTTAGAGATAAAAAATGTTGGTACCTGTACAAGTAATTGTGATTGGTCGGTGGTTATCGGGGAGACCCATTTTCATTCCTGCCTTCTTTAACAAGCTCTTCACCATTTTTGAAGGGTCTTTTCGGTGTTCTTCTCGCTCTTCAATCCGTTTCTTATCCTTCTTTAGAAGCCGTCCCTTTGCAGATCCATGGCGAACAACAATAAAAGGAAATGACTGCTCTTGAAGCAGTACCTTTAAAAAAAAGTGGTAACCCACATAATTAATTAGTAATGGCGGAATGTCTAGAAGGTGAATAGGCCTATATGCAGATTTTTTTTCTACATTCTGGTTTCAAATCTTGCAAATGCAGGATTTTAACTCATGACTAAAACTAAAATGTAACTCCTGATGCTTACATTAAACTTGAATTTTTAAAAATACATGATTAGATAATAATATGACATAAAATTGTCTCTGAAAGAAGTGAAGACTGGCAAGGATAACTGGTCATTTTTTTCTCTTTCTTACATCCACTTGTTATAGTAGAACCAAAAAACTGTCTTTGAAAAGGCTATTATTTCCAGCAGTAACTTTTTTTTGTACTATATAGGATAAAATATGAAACCGTGTAGCAACATGAAAATGGAAATTTTGGGCTGGGCCGCTTGGGACAGCAACTGCAATGCAAAACCCTGAAGGTAAATTGGGACCGTATACCAACAGGCAATCATCAAAACTTCTGCTTTTTTTAATGCAATATTTAACATGCAAATGAGCCATTTTCTACAGTACTGCCAGGACCAATGGTCACAGGAAAATCAGTTTGAAGGAATCGAACCACTCCATACAGGGGGTTACCCTTCCAGCATATCCTAAAATGTCAGCTGATATTCAGGGGCACTCTTAATGAAATGATGTGATGCTTTATCAGTAGAGCTGTTTTCAGTCGTGAGAAAAAAAATGCTGGGAGAGTCCAGGAATTGAACCCAGGGCCCTCGGATTCGAAGGCAAGCGTGTTAAACCACTAAGCTATTCATTCATATACTCATGTACAACAATAACAATATCATAATAATCGTCTTTATATTTTGTTGGTTCAATATAGCTAAGATAGATTTTAAAATAAGGGCAAGTTAGCTAAAGTTGCCATTTAACATGGTGTTTTCAATATATTTTAACACCTATAAATACAATATTGAAGCACTAGTAATCATCACTTGCTCTAGTTCTGCGGATGCTATTATCAATGTATTAATGACCTGTTCACAGTACCATAATTGAAACTTATCCACATCTATTGAATAAAGATATCTTAATCTTCAAACTCAGTATTATTCTATCTGCATGAAAAGTTATTTTTCACTAATAACAAACTTAATCATAAGGGGATTAGTGTTAATCCAATTCTATGAGACAATAGATATATTTTATTTATCCTTTGACGTATACGTTGAAATTGGTTTTGCTTCAGTGCAACGAATAAGAAAGGAGCAAAAGAACATGATAATGAAACCAATTACACACTAAGTATGCTGGGGTATGAACAATATTGATCCAGTACAGGCATTGAATAGCTGCTTCATATAAAAAAAAAATCCTTTGGCTTTTACACTAAGTGCAGACCAAACAACACAAAAATAATGTATTAACGTTTTGCTAAAAAAAGCAATTAAAAATTGATTCCCCCAGATAAGGTTTCATAAGCAGCAAATAGTTTAGCTTTACTTTCTCAAATTGAGATAAATCAATAATGATTATTGTGAAGAAGGCATATTAGCTCTTTGCGTTCAGAAGAAATATATACTGTCAGTATTGGATCTAAACTCGAAATCCAATACATTAATTACTTTATATATTTTAATAAGGAAGTTGTTAAGCACTGTTACTGGTAGTATTCAAGGAAATATATTCCTTGCCAATTAACATGAATACACATGTAACACATTTTTCTGTATGGACAACACAATCAATTTGCTAAAAAACACAATTAACAATCGATTCCCCCAGATAAGGTTTCATGAACGACAAATAGTTAAGCTTTACTTTCTTAAATTGAGTCTATTGATAATGATTAGTGAAGAAAGCATATTAGCTCTTTGTGTTAAGATGAAATATATACTGTCAGTATTGAATCTAAACTCAAAATCCAATAAATTAATTACTTTATATATTTTAATAAGGAAATTGTTAAGCATTGTTACTGATAGTATTCAAGGAAATATATTCCTTGTCAATTAACATGAGTGACATGTAACAGCATTTTTCTGTATGGACAATACAATAAATTTGCTAAAAAACACAATTAACAATCGATTCCCCCAGATAAGGTTTCATAAGCAGCAAATAGTTTAGCTTTATTTTCTTAAATTGAGCCTATTGATAATGATTATTGTGAAGAAGGCATATTAGCTCTTTGCGTTTAGATAATTTATATACTGTCATTATTGAATAATCTAAACTCGAAATCCAATACATTAATTACTTTATATATTTTAATAAGGGAGTTGTTAAGCACTGTTACTGGTAGTATTCAAGGAAATATATTCCTTGCCAATTAACATGAATACACATGTAACAGCATTTATCTGTTTGGACAACACAATAAATTTACAAGGATTTTTGGAAAATATAAATCAGTAAAAACTAACTTTCTTAAATCTGTTTCTCCTTTTCTAAAGTAACAAAACTTACTTGATTTCTTTAATACCCAAATCTATGTTTTAAAACATTTTGAAAGTTTGTTCAGTGGTGGAAGAATTTTTTTTTTTAATTAAAGAACAAAGCCACAATTATGTCTATAGGTATAAGTTAAATTGTAATTTTTTGCATATCCTGCACACATAAAAACATGCACACAAAGAACCCTGCCCACATAGACATCTACACAAAAAAAACATGCATCCATAGAAAGCTGCACACATTAAAACCTGCCCACATAGACATCTGCACACAAACACCAACAAACATAGGCCTATTTCAGACTAGGTGGATAAACCCGGCTCAACTCACAGGGTTTATCCACGTGCCAGTCTGAACTAGGTGGCTTATCACAAGCCGGGCTGTGTTCCTATAGTATCTAGGCCTGGCGTGCCACCAGTGTTTAACTTTTTTAAGCCGGGCTTTAATCGTTGCGGGGGGTCTTGCATTGACTTCGGGTAACAAAATGACCAATCAGCATTCAATTACTTAAGCTGTGAGCGAGCGTACATTTCGCGAGCAATGTTTTGAAACACGTTTGCTGGTTACGATTCATTATTCTGAAAATCCTCGCGCCTCTTTATCCCGCTAGTCTGAACGCCTGCCAAAGTTAAGCCGGGCTTAACCTTGAGCCGGCTTAACTCAGGCCTCGCTTATCTCCAAGTCTGAACGTAGCCATAGAAACCTGCACACATAGACACCTGTTCATATGGATACCTGCATACATAGATACCTGCATGGATAAACACCTGCACACACCTGAAAACATACTGTAGGCAGCTGTGCACACAGACATAGGCACACAGATGCAATCAAGGAGCAGCCATTTAATAGCATAGGTATTTAGATTTTGAATTTAAAGTATACATTTCAAAATGGATGACACTATTTTCTTCACATTTTTTGCTTTTTCTCTCCAACTAACAACATTCTGGTTTTACATAGCCAGTTTTACATCATGCCAAGTAAGGCCTCTGTGTTCTTCAAATTGTTTTCCAAGCCATTGGATCGAAAGGCTATGAAACACAAATGCAGCTCCACTATTCAATTTCAGATTTATAAAAATGTGGATCGTATTTTTTGTCTGAGAGTGCCATTTCTACCCATCTAGAAGTTCCATGCTATAACATTTTGTACCTTAGCCCCAACTTTGGTGGGGCTGAGGTGGTCTGGACACTCCACCTATAAAATTGACTTTCTGTGGCTCCTCTATTTTAAATTTCTGGATCTGTAATTGCACAGAATGGCACAAATGCATTAATCATATGTGTAATTTTATGCTATTTTTATTCAATAAGAATGTCTGATGTGTCGAGTATAAGCATGTAAATCTAGCTAACTCATCAAGGCGAAATTACTGACTCAATTAACATCTACCTGGATATGTAATCATTTCTATAATCCTGGTGGTGCACAAGAGCCTGATGTGATTTGCGACTGCTACAAAAATTGCTGCAATTTGAAGGCTGAATATGCGAGATACTGTTTAAGGTAAAGTAATATGCAATTCATCAAACAAATCTAATTTCAAAATCCAAAACAAAGTTTGGAGGAAAATTCAGGACATGCGGTTTGCCGGTTTTTGGCTTTATGATGTAAAAACCTGTAAATGAATGCCAATTCATGTAATTCAATTTAATAAATACAATAACAAATAGTTTAAAAGATAAAATAACAGATTAAATTTAGATTTGTTTTAAGAGTATCTGTAGCCGAGAATTGGCACTATATATAAATTTAAATTATTATTTAAATGATTTCAATTTTTCTAATCTCAATTTTGTTATGCTTTTTACTTATTTACTGCATTTATTTATTAAAAATTCGACACAAAAAATAGTGTCAAAGAGGAAACCATTAGCCAAAGGCCGAAACACAAAACGTGGGTTTTCCATATAGTCTCCATGTTGTCGCTATACTGTGTTTTAACTAAAAAAGTAGCACAGTGTAGCTGTCCGTCCCGGATAAAAATGGGAAGGCTCCCATAGTTGAAGTACTAACCAGCTCATAGAGAATAAAGAACTTTAGGGTACAAGACATTTGTCTTTTGATCTTATTTGAACCAATGATTGAAGGCTAAGATACAACAGATCTCAGTAGCACCAATGGCAGATCCAAGAATTTTGAAATAGAGGGGGTCCAGGGAGGAACTCTGACAGATGGAGGGTCTATGCCACATATATGGTTGGGGCTGAGGTAATAAAATTTACGATTATAAAATTTACAACTTAGTGCTATTTGCCACCACACCATATTATGTTATTGTTATCAGGTTAATGTGAGAAAGTATAGAGGTTCAACATTATTGTACAACACCATGTTATTATACAACACCCAGGTGCAACATTTTAATTTCAATATCTCATGCTGGTCATGATGATGGGAAAAGGTCAATTAATACGGTATATCAGGTGTAAGTTAAAAACTGTTATGCCTACTATAGTATTAACACCTACTGTATGAATGTGTGTTTACCAGCTATCACATCCACAATATATCATCCAAATCAAATATTTTGTTAGTACTGATTCAAATTAGCTTCAAACACTTGAATCTTCCTGAGAGAATTCCTGACAGATGATAGATGACAGAACATTGATTAATGGAGGAACTCCTAATTGCAGTTACCTGGATATAATTATCTAAAATAACACCTATTGGTTATCTCATTAGAAATGGGAACTAAAGGAGGGAACAGAATTATCAGGAGTTTAAAAGGCACCTCTATTCACAAATTTTCTTTAAATTTTATTTCTTAGTACTGTACACTATATAAAAACAAAATGCAATTTTGTCAAAAAACATTAAAATTTTAAAAAATTTAGTTTGTTAATCCAGTGACTTGAAAAGTCAGATTACAACATGGACAAGATTCACTTCAGTCGATGGTGACGCTGTTCCAAAGTACAGAAATTAATGCTTGAAAAGCTACAATGCTGAGCAAGATGAAACAAATGAAACGCTGTTTGGTGGGGTTTTTTTTTTTTTTTTTTTCGCCTTGTTTATTAATTTTGCCATATCTCTATACAATACAAAACAAAAATATTAACTTGCAGTACCAACACTTCACAATACGCTTAAAGTCTGTTCAAGCACAACAAATATGTGTCTACCAGGAAATTCTCGCACTACATCTCTTTTTGGAGTACATTCGTTACACGGTATTTGAGGAGTAGTACCTAGTTTTGCTCAAACTATGTATTTCCATGCCATATAGTGTCAAATGCCCTTTGATCTCACACTTTCCAAAGGTCAAATTTTAAAGAGCTGCCATTGTTCAATAATCAAAATTAAAAGCAACAAACTCCACAGTCAGTTAATTAATTGCACTCAGTGTTGTTTCATTAATATAGCATGTCTTCTAAAGCGAATCCTTAAAGACTGATTTATGAATACAAATGTCCTATACCATTTTAAAACCTATACCCATCAGCTAATGTTGACAGTATAATGATGATTAAAGATTTGCCTAATATTAACAACTTCCATCATAGTATCATCAAAAGAAAGGAAAAAAGTTTGATTAGCTTTACTTGAACCGACTGAACGCAAGTTAACCTACTTTTCAGGATCTCAATCTTAGAAAGCCTTGGGACATAATTGTCAATCGCATTCCCAGATGATTGCATAAATTCCCGTTCGGGACCTTATGTATACCAATACCATACAGTCCAGTATATGACGTAGAGTGACTGAAACTGCGGCTTGCAGTAGGGAAATTACATACGTAATTAATTCATTTTGTGATTTGCAAATGTACTTTTGTAAAAACTTCTACACCGGTCAGTATAACACACGTTGGCGAAGTAAGCGGTTGTGTTTTTTTTGCCAATGTTATGCCATTTAAAACATGTTTGTTTTCAGGCTCCAGAAAAAAAGGTCCAGGCTTTTATTGCAATGTCTCCGGTTCTCACTTGAGATACCTGTGTGGTGAGCTAACGCTAGATTAGTGTTCACCCAAAGCTGGATTTGCGGCCATTAACGTATTTGCCGCCATTATTTTATATAATCCTTCCATACGAGAGTTTTTCAATTTCAAATCATAGGGTTTGAAAGAAATTTATTGGATATGCTACCTTTAAACAGTCAACAATTAATGCCCACGCTAATGATGAAAGAGGAACTCCTTTCAAACTACCGTACCCTCTTTCCGTGTTCACCCAAAAAAATACCAAAATAAATGTTTTTATTGGGAGACTACAATACTGTAGTACACGTGGCATATGTACAATATTATACCAAGAGCGTATCATATTTGAATACTGCAGTACCAGAATTCTCAACTTCTCATATACAAAAACATTATATATTTTGGAGTAGCTTGGACCCTATGTTCCCTTCCCGTGCACTCTGTTCCACAGATAAACACCTTTTGAAAGTCTCTTCACTTAAAAATAAATGCAAAACAATGGGCAACTTTCCTTTTCTGTTCAGGGGTCCCTTCTTTGGAAGCCATTACAAATTTCTGTAGATAGTCCATAAATTTAGATTTATTCCAAAAAAATATCAAAACTTTATTATCATTATTATAATTATTATTATATTATTATTACTATTACTGTATTATTATTATTATTATTATTATTATTATTAAAATTTGAACATACTGTGCCTGGTTTGTTTCAAATTATAGGTATTAGTATATAACTAACAGCAACTATCAAATGTTTTATATATACAGGACATTACAAAAGGAATCTAATAATGCAATTTCTTTAAATAGTAAAACATTACCTGGTATGTATGCCAGTTATTTTAAGATATTTTTTTACCTTCAATTAAATGTTCTCTGCAGAGTTTTTGCTCAATCTAATATTTGGAATGTCAACTACATGAAATTTGAGTGGAGTTGAATAGCATGGTGGTTAAAATGCTTGCCTTCCAAATCCAATTCCAGGGTCCTGGGTTCAATTCCTGTCCGTGTTGTAGGATTTTTTTCTCACGACCCAAACAACTCCATTCTCTAAGTTACTTCTATTAGTATTAGTGGAGTTGCTTAGGTCCAAAATTTAGTGACAAAGGCACCAAACTTGGCAGAACCCTTTTTTTGGATCCAACTAACAATCCTATATATAATTAAGTAAAAATAAAGGGTTCATATAGACATTATCAAGATTGGTATCAAAGTAAAGCTCATGAAATGGGCATTGCCCCAAAGATGTTCAAAATTTATTGTGATGTGTCCATAGGTCATTAAAGGTTATTTAGGCTGTGCCCCTTTTCTACATATTATATTACATGTAAGTGAAATTTAAATAAAAATAATATTAACACGTCAAATTTGATATCAAATTAAGGCTCATGAAGTGGACATTGCCATAACCATGACTAGAATGCATTGTTTTTCTTCAGAAGGTGTCAATGGATCCTAAAATGCCATTTAGACCATGCCTGTTTTTTTATATGTTACCGTATCACTTAACTATGTAAACATAAAAAGTTCATATAAATCTGTCAAGTTTGGCATCCAATTATAGCTCTTGATGTCTACAATACCACAAACATATTTAAAATACACTATTTGTCTTCATTTTTCTTCAGAGACTTTACATAGGTCACAAAAACCCATTTACCATCACATGGAAGCTATCAAGTACATTATCTTACACCTTTAAGTAAGCAATTATTATCAACAGACATTTAATGAAGAGAACGAGAGATTTTAATCTTCCTCCCACATTGGTAATTATTCTGTATTACAGGCATCAATATCACAATCAATATCAATTTCTATCATCAGTGTGAAGTTTGCTAGTTAGGCACACTTGTTAATAACAACTTAAACCTGTTTATGTAAATTATATTATGCATACATTGTTACTTATCCTGAACAGCTGACGAACAAAATCTCGCTATAAGCGTATCCAGAAACTTTAGATAGCTAAATAAAGAGTGTGCTACAGTATTTAAGTGCAACAATTTTTTGTTTAAAGAGGGTTTTCTCAAAATTCAGGTATAAAGTCACTATAAGTTTCAATTGCTAGGGGTATTTGCAGAGTCCAAAACAGTGAAACAGCTCTCATCAGAGAGCTGACGACAAGATTCTGCACTCTGCAAATGTTGGAAGATGTGTGAGGCCTTGTCACAGACTAAATACTCATGGACTCGTGTTGATATCGGCTAGTCTGGGACAGGGTCTTAATGTTCAACAAGTTACTAATTTTGTAAGATTTGAAAAGCATAATGTTCACATTTTTAAAATACTGTCTGGATAGCCATTTAATGGATGATCCCAACGGTACAGTCACCACCAAAGGAGAAAGGGAGGGTGAAGTCAAGGGGATAGGATCAAGAGCTTTAAGATAACATTTAATCTTTTTGTCTATAAAAATTTTTAGGGTACATATTTTTCCTTAAAATTAGTTTTAACTCCGTAATGTCATTATGAAACCCAGACCACATGCTGTTAATTCTACAGGCTCTATCAATTAGTGTGCGGGTTAAATGCAGTTTGCAGGAAGCAGTGGTGGATTTAACAGGGAGAGGGGGCTGGCCAGGCTCGACTAAATTTTTCAATACTATAAAAAATATCAAGAAAAAAAGGAAAATTATAATTAAATTTAGGTTTGAGGGTGCCATTTCCAGCCATCTAGAGGTGACAAAATCATCTTTCCTCAGCCCTGGATCCACCACTGGGAAGCCAAGGTGAAACTATGGAAGTTAGTGAAAAGCCCAGTGAATGTTTTTTTGCGACAGATTAATGTTTTCAGAGAACATGGACCACAATATCCATGAGTATTATCGAGGAAAGGTAGATGGTGCTGTTCCTCCCCTTCCATAGTAAACTTAATGCTTTTGTGCTGCCTACTGATGTAATTAAAAAACAAAAGATATCATCAACATAACGACGATAAAACATAGGCTGTGCCGTGGCGTCGTCCAGCCACTTTTGTTCATAGTGTTCCATGAACAAATTGGCTAGGACCGGAGCTAATGGGAAACTCATTGATACCCCATCAATTTGGTCATCAACATTTTTGTTGATGACCAAAATGTGGGCTGTAGCAAAAATAAACGATTCTTTAAGTACGTCCTACACCTTTCCACAAAATTGAGTGAATAAAGAACTATTTTTCTGCCCGATGAAAAAAAAATGCGTATTAATTAATGATGTACAATAATTTAAAAATAAACAATTTAACTTTTTTTTTTTATAAAAACAGTGGCTAATATCACATTAATTGTGGTAAACAGTGGCAACCTACTCATGCATGTTATAAGACCAACTGGCCGTTTCATGGCATGAGGCCTGTGGGCCGCACTTTGCCCAAATGTGCCCTGGACTATCATACATTCAATTTCTTCACACCCACCAAAAAAAAAACAAAAACAAAAACAAAAACAAACCATCGGTAGCCAAAGAGCCTAGTCGGCCAAGCTACAGTGACTTGGCATACGGTATTAGAAGAGACACTCCTATGCATCCTGCTCATTTATCTACAGCCTAAATTAAAATACTAACAAATGCAATATTGAAACTAGTCAACCATCTTACAAATTTAATCTAAAAATCTAAAAACAGAAAATTCAAATGCAAAAACTGCTGTGTGCAATCTAAAATTCAAAATTAACATTCTTCGAAAAACAGCCTAGGGTACAGTATATAGGATGTAATAAAAAAAAACCTACTAAATTTTAATGTTCTGTATGTTTGTGACCTGAAATACTTGATCTAAATAACTTCCTAAGGGATTTATTCCTAAACATTAAATACAGATTCTCAGAGATGTATTATATAGAAAATGTAATTTGCTATCTTCTATAAATTGCATATTGCAATGAAAATATATTGCATACTTTCAGATAAATAGTTTAGACAGAGAGAGGATGGGTGAAAGCTGGAGCAAAGCCTATTCGTTACCCTTCATGCAACCTCAATCAGGAAATTAATCTAAATAATATTTAATCACGAAATGTCTAACTAGGAGGAGTAGGAATAATTTTAGATTGAATTTTTCTAACACAACTTTAAAAGGACACAATAGGTAGAGTTGAGAAATAACATTGAGTTTAGAGTGAATGAGGCTGCCTTCACATTAAACAAATATTGCAAATGAAGGCGGATTTACTAAATAAAAAAGTAAATAAATAAATATCAACATTAAAATGTAATGAAACGATAAAGTCTGTAGACTTTAATTATTAGGATGTACAGAGTACTTAGGGTTGGTTCAGACACACAGCATAAAGCTAGCAGCATAATATGCTACATATGAATATTAGTGCCAGAATTTGTCAGTTGATTAGCTTACACCACCTGTTACACCCCTGACCTCATATTACTTAACCTAGCTGTAGATATGTACTAGATTAGCTAAACTCCAGCAAGCTAGCTAGCTATTTTAGGATTCTTGTAGTATAAAGTTAAACCAGTGGAAAATAAACTTTTCATTCTGTATCTCATTGAATGTTGGAAACATAAATCAGTATTTATTCTGTATTTATAACGAAAATATATAAAAAATAATAGTGTTCAAAAATAGATATGTACCTCTAAATAAATGGCCATCAATTGATGCAAAAAGTTTATTAGGTGCTACCAACTTATTTCTTGTATTTATTTAGAATGTCTACTCTATGTCAATATTGAAATATTGAACAAATTAAAGTCTTGCAGAACACATTTTTCCATTAAGATCTCTATTGTAAAATCGAGAGAGAAAATTGTAAGCATATACAGTAATAGGTATTATTAAATTACTGACTACCAACAAACCACTTAAGTTTTCTGTCCTCGGGATCTTGTTGTAAAGATATCTACGTTTTAAAAATAGTAATAATACACAAATACATTCACAAATTATACATTTTATTTGACTATATAAGAAACTGTGGCCATAGATTGGTACAGTATTTGGGTGTAATCACTAACCCCCACAAAGCTATATGTAATTACCTTGCATAATCAAAGTTTTTATGTCTTATTAACTCCTCTCATATAGAGAGACAGTGACTGGAAACAACCCAAATTGTGTAACTAATAAATTATAATAAATCATAATTGGACTGGCACCTTAAGGCTTAATATGGTACATAGGTCTATAATTATTTGTGTCTGAACATATTAGTCAAATGACATAGAGTAGACATACTAAATAAATACAAAAAATGAGTTGGTAGTACCTAATAAACTTTTTGCATCAATTGATGGCCATTTATTTAGACGTACATATCTATTTTTGAACACTATTATTTTTTATATATTTTTGTAGTGATAAAGCCCATTATTATTATTATTATTATTATTATTATTATTCTTATTATTATTATTATTTCATTTCTTTTATTTATTTGACACAAAAGTCCTAGGAGTTCTAAAGAAGCAATTGCTTGTATGACTCAGTGAGGCAGAAGTCTCAACATAACACCAGTATTTAAGTGCAACAACTTTTTGTTTAAAGAGGGTTTTCTCAAAATTCAGGTATAAAGTCAATTGATAGGGGTATTTGCAGAGTCCAAAACAGTGAATCAGCTCTCATCAGAGAGCCGACGACAAGATTCTGCACTCTGCAAATGTTGGAAGATGTGTGAGGCCTTGTCACAGACTAAATACTTACGGACTCGTGTTGATATTGGCTAGTTTTGCCAACATATGCAGAATTACATTCAGCACATAAAAATTTATAGACAACACGGGAACAGAACAAGTCTGGGACAGGGTCTTAATATTCAACAACTTACTAATTTTGTAAGATTTGAAAAGCATAATGTTCACATTTTTAACATATAATGGCTGATCCCAACGGTAAGTAATACAATACACCGGTACAGTCACCACCAAAGGAGAAAGGGAGGGTGAAGTCAAGGGGATAGGATCAAGAGCTTTAAGATAACATTTAATCTTTTTGTCTATAAACTTTTTAGGGTACATATTTTTCCTTAAAATTAGTTTTAACTCTGTAATGTCATTATGAAACCCAGACCACATGCTGTTAATTCTACAGGCTCTATCAATTAGTGTGTAATCACTAACCCCCACAAAGCTATATGTAATTACCTTGCATAATCAAAGTTTTTATGTCTTATTAACTCCTCTCATATAGAGAGACAGTGACTGGAAACAACCCAAATTATGACTGGTTGTGTAACTAATAAATTATAATAAATCATAATTGGACTGGCACCTTAAGGCTTGATATGGTACATAGGTCTATAATTACTTGTGTCTGAACATATTAGTCAAATGACATAGAGTAGACATACTAAATAAATACAAAAAATGAGTTGGTAGTACCTAATAAACTTTTTGCATCAATTGATATCCATTTATTTAAACGTACATATCTATTTTTGAACACTATTATTTTTTATATATATTTGTAGTGATAAAGCCCATTTTATTATTATTATTATTATTATTATTATTATTATTATTATTATTATTATTATTATTATTATTATTTCATTTCTTTTATTTATTTGACACAAAAGTCCTAGGAGTTCTAAAGAAGCAATTGCTTGTATGACTCAGTGAGGCAGAAGTCTCAACATAACACCAAAAAGCATATTTACAATAAAAATTTGATTAAAATTTATGCAATAACATATATCAAAAAGTTAAAAATATACCTATGTTTGATGACTAAAAATATATGCTTTAAACCTACTTAAAAATACCTTAAGTGTATTATTATTATTATTATTATTATTATTATTATTATTATTATTATTATTATTATTATTATTTTACTAAAACCTACCTTAAGGGAACCTTAGACAAAGGAGAAATTACAGGGAAAATAACATGACAAGAAGAGGAAAATAACACAAAAGTTATTCCCCTAAGTCCGATTCAGAAAAATTATTATTATTATTATTATTATTATTATCCATTAGAAAGAAATAGATATTAATGTTATTGCTTTATCCGTTGAACTAAGTCTGTTACATGATGTACAAAGAGATTTCACAACAGACCAGATTCTGTTCTCAGGCTCTGTGAACCAATGTCATATAACATATAATCAATAATAATTAAACTGAGATCCGTAAGGCTTGATGGATATAATTATTTGGTTTCAACATATAAAGTTAGTCCTGTGATGCATTAAGAGAGGTAATCAAGAGACCAGACTATGTTCCCAGGCTACTACATGTCTTCACTATGTTTGATTTGTACATCAAGTACAAGAATAGAGTGTAATAGAATGCAGATAAATGTGTTACAACATTTTTGTTTTCAACTGGATTTATGAGTGTGTATATCACACAAAAGATCACCAACTAACAACCTTGAAGATGTAATGCTGCAAAAAAAAAAGAAGAGGAAAACCTTAAAAAATGCAAATACAATTTTGAATACTGTAGCTCATTAAAAAAAGAATCAAAAGTTTTTTATCTTCCAACCAGAAACCAAGTGACTGATTTTACTGACTTAAAGACATTTTACTACAAAAAAAACCTTAAATTGATTAACATCCAATTTTGGTTGTATTTATTCGGTGTAAACACCAAGGATAGCCCATGAAAGTCTAGAAGACTACTTTTTTCAGTGGGGTCCTTCTGGTAGTGATTGGGTAGTACATCGGGAGACAATCCCTACTCTTTTCCGAAGAGTTTAAGTGCATTCTTTAACATGCACATGTGCTATAAATGCACACAGGACCAACGGCTTAAACGTCTCATCCGAAAGACGGTGCGCTATTAACTAGTATTTCAGCCCTCCAGCTGAAACACAAGGAGAGGCAGCGATGGGAATTGAACCGGGGACTTAGAGATCTCCACGGTTCAGCGCACACACAGTGACTACCTATTTAAAGGGACTAAGGAAAAGAATACAGGGATGTTTATTGACTGGAAATTTTTTAATCTCATTCAAATTTTTTATTATAAAGTTAATATACAAATTAAGCAATTCAAATATGGAAATGAATTGAAAGTTTTCAATTTGTTTAGCTCACAATAGTCACTGCATATTTAAGTATACAAATACATAACATCGATTTCTTACACGCACTCAGCTCATATAAGTGGTTTCTCCATGTCCCAAGATCAATCAAAACTGTAATAACAATTGCATGCTATTCATAAATTAAAGTAATTAAGAATGTGTCACACCCAATGCATCAAATCCAGCAGGCTTCACTTTTTCAGTGCAACTAAAAAAGATCTAAGAATATCTATCAACAACTCAATAGTACAATAATGCATTTCATAGATAAATTACTAATAAATATAAAAATAATATGTGGCTCAGGTAAATTGTCACATATTATTACCATGACACTTTCAACAACTCAATAGTACGATAATGCATTTCACAGATAAATTACTAGTAAATATAAAAATACTATGTGACTCAGGTAAATTGTGACATATTATTACCATGACACTTTCATCAACGCAATAGTACGATAATGCATTTCATACATAAATTACTAATAAATATAAAAATACTATGTGACTCAGGTAATATTATTACCATGACACTTTCAACAACTCATATACAGTATATGTTGTATATATGTGTATAATGTACCAAGATACTGATTTAATGTTTATCCAAAAATATTTTTAAGCACTAGCACACAACTACTGTACAGGACCAGGGCTCATGTATGCTAGTGTTTGGAAATGCATGTTTGTTTGTTTATAAACTTTGATGATGTCACATACACATAGACACACACACGTACGCACACACATATATTACACCATGACGATCACAAAGGTTCCTATTAAAGTTAAAAGAGGACTGAATCCTGGACCAAATTTTCCAGCTAGGCCTTGCTTAGCTTCTTCGCTTGGCGGCGCCAGCCTTGATAAATCGGTAATGTACATCACCACGTGACAAGTGGAAATCTGCAATGCCACAACAAACTTTTAAAATGATGTCACACACATTCAGGAAATTTATTGGGTGATGGTGACGTAATGCCATTTACATACCTCTAGCAAACAGAAGTACTGTATCGTATCCCTAGCTACGGCACTAAAATAAAGTAGCAGGGCTAGGCAAACTTGGTACTCTATATAGGGACCACCAAGAAATATGTAACTAAGTCAAATTACTTCAATTGTACTACTACTATTGGATAAAGCATTATTTTATGAGTTTTTTGACACTTCTTTCAGCAAAACTGGGTAAAGTGTTGCAGAGCTAGAGCATTTTGAAAATTTAAGGATTCTTGTGGTTTATAAGGTAATTTTTCTATGGGAAATTTGGTGAATATATAATCTTGTTTTAAGCTCATTAAATATTCATAAAAAGTAAACAAATTAAAAACCATGTAGAACTCTTAATAATTACCCTTTTTGTTTCAAATTTTATTCCCATGTATTTAAATTTACAACAATTAAATTAAGCCATTTTTAGTAACACTTTAGTGTAAAACACATGTTTAAATGCCCTAAAAAAAAAAGCTCATTTGATTAGTAACAAATAGGCATAATATTGGTTACAATTTTTACATATGTATGCACGCTTTACAATGAAATTATAATTAATTATACCCATGAGAGTCTAGTTACCATAGCAAACATATTTTAATTTTGTAGCCAGTTTTCTTAATTCTGTGAAAATGGGTGTCTGATTTATTGGATATACAGCTATATTAATCAATAAAAAATTAATTATTACCTATTTCTATTTCAAAAAATATACAAAATCATAAAAACTAAGGTACTAGGCAGTGACTATGGAAACATTAAAATAGGCAAAATATTGAGTATAAGGTTTTCGGTTGAAACACACAGCTCCCTACAGTACTTGTATATTTACTATATCAAAAACCTATTAAATATCTAGTACAATTATCATAAAACAGATAATATATATAGTACTAATATTATATACCTGTTTCTATAATTTTACAAAAATGATTATTAACATATTATTATTATGGGTATTATAAATGCTGTTAACCCAGGTACTACAATTGGCAACTTGCAGAAAAAATAAGCTTTAACACCATCATGGTAAGTGTAGTTACCTGAATTTAAACTTTTGATACTATACTGTACTGTAATTAAATTATATTACTCATTTTGCAAACTGTACACTACTTTCTTTACAGATCAAGGAAGTGTAGATGGCCAATGGTCACTATTCCACTTGTCATACATGTTGCAGTCAGGATACCTGCTTGTGCCTACTTGACTGTCAACCTCGCTTTCTTCTACATCTTTCTGAAATACACGAACAACACCCTTTCCCTTTGGTGTTAACTGTACAGATATATTTCTAATACTGTATATTTTTTTTAAATTACAATATGAACTTTAAGTTTCAATATTTTTTTTATAAATTTGTAATTATTTTTAAATACTAACATTATGATTGTTGATATTAAATTATTAAATACATTGTTACAACATCTAACAGAATAATCAATGAATAAAAAAAAAATTGTATCTTATAATTGTCTCATTGTGGCAGTGTATATTGATGTGTGTTTGATTCTGAACAAAATTAGTTTTCTCTTAGGCACATAAAAAAATTGTTTAGATTATCACTGTTTTAAAAAAAAAATTGATGAGGGAGGGCGTGTTTTTTTTTTTTTTTAATCGGAACAATAGATTATTTTGCTTCTGTTTTTATCGATGAG
Organism: Anneissia japonica; assembly: GCF_011630105.1. Classification (NCBI taxonomy): domain Eukaryota; kingdom Metazoa; phylum Echinodermata; class Crinoidea; order Comatulida; family Comatulidae; genus Anneissia; species Anneissia japonica. The sequence goes on from NW_022719050.1 coordinate 1,189,119, forward strand.
GGAGGGACTGTTTATATTTTGCTAGTAATAGTAAATATTGTATAAAAAGTGGTTTAATTTTTATAGTTTTTTACAGAAAATGTATTTGAAGTCACAAAATTGCATTAGATCATACCTCTATACCGTTTTCTGGGTAGCGACATGTCGCAAATTTACATTGCAAAATGACGATGCCCAAATGCATGCGCGGTAGCGGGTGGTCCACACCTGTAGGCCTAGCTACTGTAGGCAACATCTGGCAGGTGTTGGGTCCACCTTTGTTTGGCTACTACGGTGGCTACTTGATCCAGAAATCAATTGCTTGATCTTCTTCCTTCATCATATGCCCCATCAAAGCTGACTGGGCCAAGCCTGGACCTACTGTAGTCTGTAGGTAGGTGGGCCTGTTTGGCCTCAAGTTCTAGCCTAGTCCTGCTGGGTCTGGTAGGTAGTGGTCCTTCATACTTAACCGCCTCTAGGCCTAGCCTATGCCCTACCTAGTCCTAGCACCGGCCTTGGACCGATAGAATAGGCTTAGCCTAGCTGGCTAGGCCTAGATAGGCCCTCCACTGGCCTAGGCCTAGCTA
>NW_022719050.1:1194684-1198166 GCF_011630105.1 Anneissia japonica
GGGAATAAAGTGACTCACTCAGGGGACGGGTCAATCATTTGGTAGGAAGGGTGGAACCGCACAATGAGGGCACCAAAGTTTTTAGACCTAATATCTGTGGAAAAATAGTCAATTTCGACATCAAAACCCAAGGCACAGTACAAGACGTTAATCTATGGGTATCCACTATTTTGCTATCTGCCGTACAGTAGTCGCCTTTCTTTGGACGTCAATCTCGTCCCTCTAAGTTTAATAACTGAAAATGGTACATACGTAAAATAATTATTTTATTTCAAAACCAGTAGGTCTCATAAGTAGGTCTTCATAAGTACTTTCATACGTTTTTCTGATTGACTGGTTCCTAATCTTTTGATATTGTTTTTTTTTTTTTCTTTGATTTTTCTTAATTTCACAAATGGAGGGGTTTTTTTTCTTTGATTTTTCTTAATTTCACAAATGGAGGTTCACATCATTACTGATGATAGTGACATTGTGTTGCAGTGTAATCTTCACAGGAACTTCTCTTTATTTTTTTGTAAATTGTTTTCTTTGTTTTGTTATTGTCTTCCTGAATAAATAATAATAATAATAATAATAATAATAATAATAATAATAATAATAATAATAATAATAATAATAATAATAATAAATTAGCGATAGCATTTAAAGACATTCGAAATTAAAGATTAACAAAATGCTATTTAAAATTAGCCTAATAGGAAATTATAAAAGCTCAATGTGAGATAATACCGTTAAAGAAGGTGGACAATATGTTTGAAGTAAAGCTAGAACATGGAGGTATAAAAATATTTTTATACATCCATGGTAGGCCTACGTAGGAGTAATTACCTGGGAAGCGGAAGTGTGGATGCATTAAGGTAAAAAACGCAACATTCTGTTGGATGTAGATAATCATTGTAACAACATTGATCGATTACTTCAAAGGGCTGAATGACGATGGAGGAAGACAAATGCCAGAAATTACCAGAGTAATATGTGAAGATAGGATAACTAGTAGGCCTATAGATCAAAATCTATCGGGTGAATGACGTCATGAGGAAAATGAGCCAGGCTGCAGTTCGTATGAATTACCAGAGGAACCACTGACTGGTATCAACCTCCTGCTTGTAGTAACGAACAATCACAGCTGGGACAAAATACACGCTTGTAAACTCACGTGTGTTTACCGTACGTTCACGCTGTCGTTTTGTTCGACCTCAGTAAAGTAAAACTTCGCCAGTGGTTCTTAGTGATCAAGTTATTATATTAGATGACCATAAGAAGACTTAATCCAAATGTCAAACGGCTATACCCTATTTCACTATATGAAAAATGTTATTTGAACAATTCTTTTTTGTAAAAGTGAGAAAATACAATTCAAAACGTAATTCTTCAGCCTTAATATAGCTTTCAGTTATGGTCTGAAATTAAACACGACAATATAAATAATATAGATCAGCTAAACTGTAAGCGTAATTTCTTGTGAATAATAGAAGTGGCGTGATAGGATAGCGACTTCAAAACAAAAGACTCCAACCCAACAAGTGAATTATCACACTATTAAATCTGTCGCAGCAGTCTCATACAAAGTGACATCATAATCCATTTTACTTGTTGGCATAATGCTTAAAGATATTTTTTCCTCTTTTTTTAAAGATCTACCGTATATTTATTGAACACAATTTGCATCAGTGACGCACACTACCGACAACACATACGCATCCACGGTTACACACACACACACACACACACACACAAAACGTAAAAGTATAAATAAGAATTTAAGGACTGAAGCTTACAGGTAAGAATTAACATCAATATACCTTAAAGCAATGCAGTACTCAAAACAGCATCAATTAAATTTACAGTGGCCATTAAAAAATATAATAGATCTACTTAGCATTGGGCGGTAAAGCAATTGTATGCTTGTTGAAATGGTAAACAAGTTTTATGAAATTTATATACAGTATATATATCAGTGCTTGCGGTACACCACGGTAGATTTATCTGAAATTTGCTGTTGTTGCCGATCGGTATACTGTAGGCGTTGTGCTCCTCAACTGTGAAATGAGTGCGAGAGTGGGACAGCCATGATGCATTTTAGTGACTTTTAATTATTAGCTCAAACGTTGAATTAGAACACAACAATCGATTTAACTTCCTAATAAGATTAGATACGTTAACAGCGATATATTTTCAAGCGGCACGGCAGTGTATGTAATCTAATTTGGAGGCGGGATTGGCAATCTGGAGGACGCACAGCCTTAGTTGCTGACATACTCCCTTAAATTAATGATCAACAAATCCTTGGATTTAAGTTGTCTTTGGGATTAATATTTTACCAAATTAAGACATACTGCATTAGAGTAGTTTATTGCAATATATTAGGAAAAAGATTAAAATCGGATTATGTGTGGACAGGTACGTTCAAAATTCGTGCCAAATCAATCAAGAAATCAAGAGTATGGATTAAATGTTAAAGGTAAGGCAAACCGCTGTACAAAATTAAATGGCGTATATTATCTAAATGTAAATCATATTCCAACTCTAGCAAACGATGTAACCTTTGTATACAAGAGAAGTATTTTATTATGTCAACCCGAAATTTTTACTCTAAATCAAAGGAACGAATTATTCAGTTCTTGTAGACATAGACGCAAGTTCCTTTTACGATTATAACTTAATCCTATAGGCTTTATCCATCTAAAAAATAGACTTAAGCACTTGGTAATTAGCATACTTTTGTTCTGATAAACTGTCACAATCTATGTACAGGGTACACCTAGAACCCCTCAATTACGGGCCCAGAGCCGTTCGTAATTGCGAGTATTCGTAAAATCGGGGTTGACCCAAAAAATTCCTATATATTTGCACTGGCATAAACTAGGCCTAGGCTAGGCCTACAGGCCTATGCAGCTAAGTCTGAGGGGGCCTAGGCCTAAAGTAGGTAGTTTCTAAGCATTCTGATCCCACTCTGGGCCCTATAAACAAATTTGTTTTTAATCGGACGTTTTTTTACCTAGACTGTGGATTTTACTCCAACACAACTTCCATAGATACTTGTTTATTATATATATTGATCATTCAATAAAACAATCAAGCACTATGTTGACTTTTAAAGCTGAAAACGATGATTAAAAGAGAAGTAAAATTTGTCGCATGCACATGTGTGAAGGCATTATAAACACTGAATTTGAAGAGGGCTGTTTAGAGGGCCTCCTTTACTTGAGAATTACATAGTACTGTATAGTATGGTATGTTGTGTTGTATGCATGCTAATAACAGTTACAATTCGAGCGGATATTTTTTTTTCTTAATTTTTTAAAATTTTTCATTTCACTTTTTATGACGAAATCACCTTGATTTTACGTTCGTGAAATCGGGAATTCGTTAAATCGGGGTTCGTAATTGAGGGTTTCTACTCACTCAGAGCCTAGCACTTGATGACTGAGGCACACCTCATGAAACAGCCTGTAGTGCAATAAAATGTTGAGTCTTTAACC
>NW_022719050.1:1198200-1204110 GCF_011630105.1 Anneissia japonica
TCAGACTGTGTGCATAATTTATTCCTCAAATGAATGAATAAAGTCAGAAATATCGAATCAAGATTGTTTGCATCACTTTTTTCATTTATCACTGGAATTTCAAATGATTGGTAACAGTTCTACATTTAAAAAAAAATGTGAATCAATCAAATAGTCCTACAATCAACCAAATAACATGTTTTATCCAAATTGTTGAGTAAAGTTTGTGAATCGGTCAAGCTCGGTTTTTGTGACCGTCTTATGCACACTACTCATAGCTTTCATCAGGTCTTGTAATCCTACGTCACGTGTCTTGATCTGATGGCTCTCAATAGCTGACAATTTCATCTTGGATGCTCCTTCTGTACTTTGTGAACACGGAATATAGCAGCCATCTAAAGTTTCAGGGATAAGTAAAATGTTTGTGCTAATGAACTGTACACTAGGATTTACTTGTTTATACCTTGTTTAGCGGACCCTACAACTACCAATAATGATGATTTTTATTAAAAATAAAATTTCATTTTTGGCACATCCTCCGTCATAGAGAAATGGAAATTTCGGAAGAAAAACCAAATTATTACGCCCTCAGCTTAACTAAAATCTCCAAAAATAAGATATATATATTTTATCCATAATTATAAAAAATTTAACCATTTATCAATGTCATTACAACACTGTTTACATTCATCTATAAAGTTTTATTATTATTTTCTCCTCTGCCTTGATGCTTTTGGCAAAATAATTTTGCTAAATAAAAAAAAACATTTTTTTTCCACCCTCCTCTGACAATTAAAAAAAAAATTCAATAACAAGAGATTACAAAAGTCTCACCCTAATAATGAATAAAATTGGAATGAGTTCACAATCGTATAACAAAAAAGAAAGACCAAACTGGCTCAGTGCTGGAGGAACTTCAAAATACCCTCACTGACCTTATGCCAACTGTGTCATACCACCCTAAGAGGCAATGTTTGTTGCCAGTACAGTACTAAATTTGCTTATAGGGGTGGGCAGAATCGTGTTACATCAAGTGTTTAATATCGAAGTTACCCAAATAGGATTTGAACCCAAAAACCCCAGAGTTTACCAAGGCTGTTAATTTACTAAGTACTACACCACAAACTGATCTAGTTTTTTTTTTTTTTTATTTCAGTAATTTCAAAAACATACAAACAAGTTATCTTATCTAGTTTATATCTAGCTACTGTTGGTCCCAACCTGAACACTGGAAGGATTTACAAATAATATAAATTAAAAAAATATATTACATAATATAAATCAACAGAAATGTTAAAGTACAAGATATTTTTTGCCTAAACCTGGTATGTTAATCTAGGTAAGTTCCTTATCGTACCAACGAACCTGAAGTGTGCCGCCAGTGCGTTGCTCGCTGCAGATCTCTGATTGGTTCAAACAGAGCTGTCAATACCATATTTGAGATATCACTGCCAGAATATCCATCTGTCTTGTCAGCAAATATCTGCCAGTCACTCTCGCTCAAACTTACTTGATTGGATGAGTGCAGCTTAAGTAGGGAAATCCGAGCCTCCCTAAAATGAAATGTCAAAAAAGATGGAAACTTGTCACTAAACATTACTATTTTCCCCATTGTGTAATGTGGAATTTGTTTCCTTTTTTATTAGAGTACATAATTCAGGGATGCATATTAATATTGCACAATAAAAAGTACATATATATATATATTGTTTCTATTGTTATAAACCAAATATGATTATTATGAAAGTACTGTATAATGTTATAATTATAACAGTATTATTATCATGTATGAAACCAATATAAGATTAATGAAGATGGCTTTTTGGATATTATTATACAGTAACCATAAGCAGATCTGGTTTAAAAAAAAAAAAGAAAAACGATAGAAGAAAAGAAACGAGAAAGAAGGGAGCATGGTAATTTTTTATTTAAATCCATTATAGCATTGTTTATGGTCAAGCATTTCTGAATGAAAAATCTCATTCATTCAATTCAAATCTTGATTTCCACAATTATTGTGCTAAAATTATGCTAATAATGTTCCCATTGGCACTGGAAAGCCACTTGACAATGATCTAGTTAACTTTTTGGCAATCTTGTGCAGCCAATTGAGTTATTTTTTCCTCTCTCTGTTATATTGTGTATGTCAGTCTTATTGTTCTGGACTAAATAAATGTAAAACTATGAAATTTAAAACTATATACAATGCAGATGGTTCATTAAGTGGAGGTGAATAGCTTGGTAGTTAAGGTGCTTACCTTCTAAGCCCAGGGTCCTAGGTTCAATTCCTGTGACAGCAGAAAAATGTAATGTAGCTAATTTTTGCCTGTTTAGTATTAAGCCCTGTCCAGACTATCAAATTTCATTGGACAAAAACATGTGACATGCCTAAATATGGTCATGATGACATCACATCATCACCATATATAGGCATAGCATGACTCTATATGGGCATACAATTTTTTGTCAAAAATCTGGTAGTGTGGACTGACCCTAATTAAAAAGGATTATTCCTTCCATGTAAGAATTCTATTTTTTATTTGTATTTGCAATCCTTGGCTCATATGCTTAAACATAAAGATCATATCAAACCTATCAGGGAGTGGAATGTAAACTCGTTTTTGAAATCGACGCAAAAAAGCTGAGTCTAGTTCCCAGGGGCAATTGGTGGCACACATGAGAAAGATCTGTGCGGATTCTGCTCCAGACGCTGACCCTTCCATCTGTTTCAATAACTCAGTTTTTATCCTTCTTGTGTGTTCCTCTTCACGTGCTGTTCTCTTTCGACAGATGCTATCAATTTCATCAATGAACACAACCTAGTAATTAAAAAAGTTTTTATTTTTGACTATATATCAATTGCATCAGTAATGGATCCAGAAATTAGAAAAAGGGGGGAGTGTGTGGGGTGGAGTGTGTGGGGCAGAGGGTCCAGACTACCTCAGCCCAACCATGGTTAGGGCTGAGGTTCAAAATGTTATGTCTATGACGCTATGACGGCGGGACTTAACAGAATTCAGTGTGAGCGCAAAGAATAACCCACGCATGTCCGAAAAGCATATTTTCAGTGGGGTCCCTTTGGTGGTAATTGGGCAGTAGACTGGGAGAAAATCCCTTGCTCTTTTCCGAAAAATCTACTGCATTCTTTAACATGCATATGGGCCATATCGCACATGGGACTAACAGCTTAAATATCTCATCTGAAGATGATACTATTTTTCATACTTGCATTTCTGCCCTCCAGCTGAAACACAACAGATGGAATTAAACCGGGTGCTAAAGAATTTCCACAGATCATTGCCCACACAGTAGCTACCACCAGTTTAGCGACTGCTCTAACTTGAGTTACATTACATTCATTGCTTTACATAGAATCAATGAATATATTATCTAAAAAAATATATCTACCGATCTTCCTTCTGCTTCACTTGCCTGTTGGAAAAGCTCTTTTATCAATCTATAAATAAAAAAGTTCAGAATAATAACATAAGGTTTACTTTTTTTCTACATACATTATAGTCTACATACTTTATAAACTGAAGAAAATAAAGTTCCTATGAATGAATGAATGAATGAATGAATGAATGAATGAAAGAATGAATGAATGAATGAATGAATGAATGAATGAATGAATGAATGAATGAATGAATGAATGGAAGGATGAATGAATGCAAGAATGAACGAACGCAGGAACGAATGAATGAACGAACAAATGACCTTCTGTATTTTAATCCAATTGGCCCAGACTTAACCAAGGTTGTTCTTCCCTGGGGGCCATGCATAAAATACAGACATCAAAAGTTAAAAGTACAATAATAACTTAGAAAATAAGTAAGTATGAAACTGTTAACAACATTGAAGTTGAAATTGTTGAACAAGTGCTCCATGGATACACAGTATTTATACATCATAAAAACAATTTACAACTACAGTAATTATTTGATGATATTAAACCACCAATTAAATTATTATTAGGATTTTTTTTCCAGACATCATCACAGACAGTTAAAGTTGATATTTCACAAAACATTGAGGGCAGTATATAGATAAAATCAGAAAAAAACTAAATCATAATGCTATTGAATTGTTTACCTCTCACTCTCTCCAACAAAGCTTGAGACAAGGTCTGCACTTGATACCGAGTAGAAGGTTGAGTTAATCTCAGACGATATGGCATGCGCCAGTCTGGATTTACCGGTCCCTGGTGGTCCAAATAACAGGATACGTCTCCATGGCTGACGGGCACCTTTCATTTAAGATTGCAGACAAGATATCATATCAAAATTATCATCTCAAAATTATCATCAATGTTATTACAAAGATATCTGTTGGATATTGAAATTTAATAAAAAGCAGATAAGATATCATATCAAAATTATCATCAGTATTATTAAAAAAATATCTGTTGGATATTTATATTTGATAAAAATATTTTCAGAATTTTGTATTTTAACCTCGACAGTTAGCCAAACTAAGTCAGTATTTTGTTGGATTGGTGACATATAGAGCAAAAATACTGATACGTTGATTTCCATCATAAAAATGGTAATATATTTGAAACAGGCAGAACATGACTGAAACATTAAAATATACATTAACACTCTGCCCGCCAAACACAGAGAATTCTGTGTAACGCAAAGCTTGACCGCCAACACAGAGATCTCCGTGTTTCAGGTTATTTTACGGAATCCGATAGATAGGGTAATTACCGACATGTACTAACAATTTGAACACTATATTCAGTCTGGACCGTAAGTATTTCACTATTTGTTTGTTTACATTAGCATAGAACGTTCTTGATTTACTTTCACGAAATCGCGATTATCTCAGCTTCGTTGTGCGAAATTGCATAAGTCTCCAAAAGTGAGTCATTTTCATTATACTGTTACGGGTCACAGATTGTGATTAGAATAACGTGTTTGGTACCAATGTAAAGCTAAAATGTTTGTAGTTCTTGTAGTATTCACTACATGTCAATCTGATCACATACGCACTCTCAACGAGCTACGGAAAAGAGTTAAAATTGGCTAAAAATTCTGGCGGTGGCTTATACTATTTTTTCAAACCCCTGGCGGTCAGAGTGTTAAAACGAAAGAATTATTAATTAAAGCTAGACTTATATTATATATAAAAACATAATCAAAATTATTCAGTTCAGAATGAAAATCAAATTCATAAAGCTTGATTTTTGGAGAAATTACTAGTAGATTGGCATTAAACTAATAACTACACCTAGGCCTGCCTTATGTTTTTCAATATAACACTGTAATGATTACATGCTATCAAAATGATTATCATGGAAATGGACTAATTTGAATATTATAATACTGCACCTATTGAGTAGAGTGGTTTTTAAATAGAATTTAACCCCTGAAACAGTCTTTGGGCATGGAGTCACCGTGCCATGAGCGGGTTACTATGGAAACGTTTACCTTGCACTACAAATGCTTGGTATTATTACTCATACCTGTAAAAAGGTGTGGGTACAGTAACGGCATGACGATTGCCTCCATCAACACCTGCTTAGCCTCCTTAAGCCCAGCCACATCCTGAAGTTTGACGTTACCCTTCTGCACAATGGTATCTTGGATAGCAAGACGTCTACTCTGGGAACTTGAATCTTCCTCTGAACCTAGGCATAAAAAATTATTAATGAAAAAAAAATTTTGCTACTTATCCCTGATGTCACAGTAGACCAATTCAAAGTAAAAAATAAAAATAATAGTGATTATTACAATGATAATTTATGATGATGAAAATGATGATGATGACTTTTTTTTTCTTTATTCATATCACATCACATCTAAAAAAATCACAAAATTCACCATATTAAAATATAAATTACATTTATTTAATTAAATATTGTTTTATTATTATTAAAAGTACATATTCACAGAAAAATGAATTAAAAAGACAATGGTAAATAATATA
>NW_022719050.1:1204128-1237931 GCF_011630105.1 Anneissia japonica
GGGGGGCTCGCCATGCCAAAGCCAGTATCAGTGACCAAAACAAGGAAATTTACATTTGAATATTCATATTCTCATCATTATGCAGTAAGCTTCTTTAAAATGATGGGTCATTTACTAGAATCTATTTACTATTACCAAAATTATGAGCTACTCTGTAATAAAGTATACAACATACTGACTATATTTCATGTTACTTAATCAGTTTGACATTTAACAACAATACACTGGTTTGGAGATTGCATGTCTCATGTGATAGATGACTGTGATGATGATGATGATGATGATGATGGCAATGATGAAATTTATGATGATGATGACTTATTTATTATTCTTTCTTTTTACTAGAATGCATTTCAGTAGCGTAGTACTGCTTTTAAAATGGTCCAGTTACAAAGTATAGTAAAGTAAAATGTAATTAAATTCAAAGTAAAATAAACATACAAAATCAAATATATCAAAAATGTACAAAGGTATAACATCTTAACTGAATCACATTGAATTAAAATAGATGGAATTTTTAATTCATTAAATTTTTTTTTAGTTGTAGTAGTTCCAATTTCAGGAGGTAAATAATTTCATTGTTATTGTTATTATAATGATGATGATGATGATGAAGTTTATGATGTTGGTGATGATGATGATGATGATGATGATGATGATGATGATGATGATGATGATGATTGAATACCACACATAATCACTGCAAGCAGTGTTCATCGTTCTGAAAATAAAAATAAAACCTCAACAGAACCTCATAGTATATCACTGCAGTGCTTTTGCTTGCAATTTAAGGCATAACAAGTATAATCCACAGTGTGCCTCTAGCAATCTATAAGACTCTAACTAATTCAATTTTGGAATTAGTTAAATCTACAATATAACTTTAAAGTTTCTAATCATTCTTGGTTTACTTGTTTTTATCTTTCATTTAGCATGACGTCTGAATGTTTAGTTTTTTTTTCTGTAATGTGAAACTTAATTGTATTTTATGAGAATGGAATTAATTCAATTAATTCAATCAATCAACTAAGTATTCCTAACAGCAACTGCCAGCAGATTTGGCTTGAAGGCACTCATAATAAAAATAAACCAGTATGCTTTATACAAATGTTTACTGGTAGTGTATTCCAAATGAGGGGTACAGCAGTTGAGCATATGAACTACCACCCTCCCAACCACCCTGATTAGTTTGAATCTGGGCTCAACAAGCAGTTTAACCATAATTGTCAAAGTATACAAATAAGTTAATGACGTCTGAATTAACAGTGGAATGGCAAATCATTCACCGAGCACAAGAATCTAGAACAACACTGAAATAAAATCAACCTAAAAAAGGAAATTGCTAAAACAATCTATTTTTATACATATACCGCCTATGGTAAAATCTATAAATACTAAAAATAATTAATATATTATCAACTTCAAATAAGACATATCAAAACAAATCACTTTTCTCTGATTTTAGACCTAATTTAATAATCCTTAAACTTAGTTCTGGTTAATAAAGGGTCTAAGCTAAAAATATAGGAACAGTATTAACACAGTCCGTTTCATTCTCAATTTTGAAATTATTATTATTGATTTGTTTTTCTTAAATTTTTTTTTTTTTTAGAATCTATTAAGAATCATTAGTTAAGAATCTATCTTTCATATTATGGTAATCTTGATTATTGTATATTTATTTTAAAATTAATAATGTATAATTAAGGATATTTCTTTTGATAATTATTTATATTATTTATATTATTATGTTTTTTAATGTAAAGCAATCAAATTCAGCCATTGGCTGCTGATTGCTAATCTTATACCAGAATAAAATAAAATAAAATAAAAAAACAGTTTCTCGGGTATAAGCTTAAAGCCCACCTCAGGCGTAAGCCCAGCACTAATCAATTTTATGCACCAGCCTTTCATTCACTCAGTTTTTATTACCAAAACTCATTGCAGTAAAACATAACTGAACAGCAAGTAGACTTACAAGATTATAGACAATATCCTTCCAGTTTCCATGGGGAAAGGCCCAGGATATGATATTTAACAAATACTCTCAGAAAAAAAGCATATTTGTTTTGAATTAGTCATACAGTGCTGAAAATTGCCATTTGATTATAAGGGAGATCCCCCAGGTACAAGCCCACACCCCCACCCCCCAAAAAAAATTGCCTAACTTTGTGTTCAAAGGGGGGAAGGGATGTCTTATACCAGAGGATTCTGCTAACTTGCAAGGGAAAAAATGTTCAATGGTTACATGATTACAGTGCAAATCGGCTCAGCTTGTGTTTGGAACACAATTTTACACGACACATCAAAAAATTTTTAAAATAAAAATTTGCCTATCCAAGTAACAATATTTAGATCGCCAATTCCTAATATTGTGGTCTAAAAGCACAATTTGGACCATACTACTAGGCCATAAAAAATTTTCCCAAAACCCTACCAGGGATTTTTTATTCCAGGACCCCCATCATCATCTAGTCAGCCCTTTTGTTTGGACCCCTCCGTCTGACATAACTTGTCGGCACATTTCTGGAGCCACCGTTGTAGCCATAGCCAGCTGAGTTGTAAAAATAAGCAAAAATCATGAATTTGTGGAAATGGGTTAGTTTCTGGGATATTAGCGCTTGCTCATGCGAGTGCAGGTGACTATAATTTATGGCAGACTACTGCATGTAATTAGTGTACCAGTACACCATATCCCAGCAGGCAATTGAAAAAATAGCGACAGTATAGGAAAATACAAGAAAGCAGTGATCTTTGCTTTATTTTACAATACTGTACTAAAGCCACATGAATGATATTCAAATATGACATGGCTGGTACAATAGTAAGAACTTCAATTAAAAAAACCAAAATCATATAGTACATACATATACATTCTTTTCCGCAATTTATGCCCTAAAATAATAGAAAGAATTGCCTGACAACTTACAAGAATTGGTAGCTGCATGGCGTTTCTTATAGGGACTCTGTTCATCTCTCAATTGGTGCTGCTTCATCTTCAATTTGTTGAGGTTTTGAGCTAGACATCGACTAAGTTGCTCCAGAGCAGCCTGTTTGAAGAGAACTTCAATTATTAAACATGTATCTATTGCTATAAGTATACTAGGAAATAAAAATGTTAGAGTTCTCTTGAACTTCTCTCGATATTGATGGGATACCCTTCCATCATTTCCACCTCCTGGTTTTAGAGTATTGTCCACACTATCAAATTTCTTTAAGAAGCTCTAATGCTCTAATGCAAGGAAATCACATCCTGACTGAAAGTTCTAAAACAGTTTTACAAGAATATTTTTTCTTGTAAAATCATATCATACAGCACTTTCCCAACTATAAAATAAAAAAATATATAAATAATAAATAAAATATCAAAAGTAGTGTTAAAACACTGTAAAATGGTTACCTTTCGAATTGGATGTGTTTCATGTTGTCTAATAGCTCTAACTTCCTCTGAGCATTTGTCACAATTGTAAAGCAACTGATCCAAGTTCACATTGTTGGGCTTTTCAGATTCATCAGCAGCAGCTTTTAGCCTAAGTTCAAAGGTCATATTGATCAATATCAACTAGTTTCTCACGTATTTACAGACAAATTAAGACAAAACAAGGACATAACCAGGTGCAAGACGAAAAATGGTAGACACATTGGTGAAGGCAGAACACTATAAAATTAGATATTTTTCCACTTATTTATTATGTTTTGCTTATGGGGTTCCAGTCAGAAAACCAATTAAGGCTTATTTAATCCTCCATCTTTTTATTGCATTCTCTCTTCCCACCACCCCCACACTTTTTGGCTTTCTGTTGTCTTTTTTTCATTTATTATAATTTGTTTTCATGTTTACCGAGAAAAAATTTTATGTTTAAAAGGGAAATAAACTTTTATTTGGTTCATCATTCATTTTCACTCTGCCCTAAAAATATGAACAATGCAACAAAAATATTTTTTAAATATATTAATAATAACTTTAAATCTTAATGTATGATTTAATCAGTTTGCACCAGCCTTTTCTTTCTACAGCATCCTGGATCAAACAGTACTACTGCTGTTTGTTAAAACTGATAACAAACTCACCATGACACAGCATCTGAGGGGAAATAGATGACATATATGACTTATAAGACCAAAATTATTTAATTGTGTGAATGCATTCAAAAACAAGCGGAAAGCACACTACCTAGTCAGGGGTGTCATTTTGAAAATACATATAGGCAGGGACAAAACAACTCCCTGATAAAGGCTAGCTGGTGGTGGTAGAACTTGTAAAAAATAGACGAATGAACTTGTGACAGTTGAGGGGCATTTTCTAGGCCTAGCAATAGGCTAGGCTAAAAAAATAAAATTTGTGCGGAAATCGGCCCTTATTTTCGAAATGCGTGAAACAAATTTCTAGGACTAAAATTTTAAGATTCCCTGCGCAGCTGGACAAGGCCCAAGGGCCGTTAAGCAACATCACTCCAATTTCTCCATTTGTTGAGTCGGCCTTATAACTTATGTTCAATGAATACTAAATCAATCGCCTAATAAAACATAGTTTGCAATTGATTCATAATTTTACTCAGTAAGGGCCCTCCATTGTAGGTTACATGCGTCTGACTTATAAAGTTGTTATCGACCTTACGAGCCGATAATGTAACTTCTGTATATTTCCAACTCCTGCAATGTAACTATTTCCAAACTCTGCTATTTCATACCGGTAGTGTAGCTTGTCGAAAAATTGAGTGTAGTACTCCTGGTTTTAGAGTATTGTCCACACTATCAAATTTCTTTAAGAAGGTTTTTTTTTTTCACTATCAAATTTTCTGCTCTAATGCAAGGAAATCACATCCCTGACTGAAAGTTCTAAAACAGTTTTACAAGAATATTTTTTCTTGTAAAATCATATCATACAACAATTTCCCAACTATAAAATAGAAAAATATATAAATGTAACTTCGAATTGGTGTAGATAATAATAATAATAATAATAATAATAATAATAATAAAGGCTTTGTTTAAACATGGAAAAGCCTGTATCACCCAAAAGTGTTCTTCTACAAGGCTGTGATTTTGATGAAATACTAAAAAGATTAACACCATTAACTAAACAATTTTTATAAAAGTAAACATAAACAAATACAAAAACTTACACCACTTGGTAATAACTTTTTAAATGAATAAACATTTGTTGCATTTTGAACTGCACTTTCAAGACTATTCCATAATTTGGCACCACGATACGAAAACCTCGCTTTTTGTACTCCGTTTTGGGTTTTTCTAAACACAAGACATCATTAGATCTTGCAATGGTATTTTTCTTCCTTAGGGGTGCTTGATTATGGAATATCTTATACAAAGTAATAGGCTCATTTCAATACAATTGGTCTTCAAGTTTATTCCAGTTTAAGTTTTGCAGGGCTTGTGTACTTGAGTCATATTTTCTTACTTTTGTAATTATTTTAGCTGCCATGTTTTGCAGCACTTGTAGTTTATTGTTTTGTTTTTGGCTTGATCTGCCCCACACAACATAAACAACAACAACATTAACAATAACATTGCAATAGTTAAATTGTGCAGCAACAATACTTTCGTACATTAAACATAATAGGTGTTTAGGAATAAAGCCTGATGTTTTTTTTAAGTAGTACAAACCCGGCAAGACTTTACATTTAACATTATCTATTTGTTGTTCCCATGACAAATGTACATCAATAACAATACCTAGATGTTTACAGCTTTTTACTCTCTGCAATGGTATATTTTCTATGTTTAAATCCAAATCAACATTTAATAATTTTGTTAGACTTTGATGTGTTCCAATGAACATGCATTGTGTTTTCTGTACATTCAGACTGAGTTTGTTATGTGCTAACCATTTCTTAATATTTACTAAATCATTATTAATTTTCATTAACACTTCATTTATATCGGAAGATGCAAAGTGAAGAGCTGTATAATCTGCATACATATTAATTTGTACACTATTTACATGCTTAGGTAGATCATTCACATATAATGTAAATAACAGAGGACCCAAAATTGATCCCTGAGGGATTCCACATACACTATTACATTGACTAAATTGAACTCCATTTACACAGGGTCAGGTGTGTACAATCACAAAGGTAGTTTCTAAACCAATTTATAATTAGACGCAGGGTTCCCGGAATGCCACCCTCAGCGGCGAATGCGAAGCACAACTCAGGGTCAAAAGTGGAACGTGAAATTTGGATATGGTTTTGTAGTCAGATTTGCGAGAAAAACTTCAGCTATCCGTGTTTCTCGACTGAGACGTCAGTGGGAGCTGTAATTTGTATGGCAAGGAGATTGAGCAACCCTTCATTCATATTAAGGGAATTTACGCCCAGAAACTTTGTAGTTATTAATATTTTGGTTATAATAGAAAATATTCATTTTTTGGTGAAGTCACACTCACATTAGTTAGCATGCATACGTCATAAGCTAGATACGTCACCTTTTCCTGGTAAGGCAAACTTTCCCGGCGTGCTTTTTTCATGGATAAACAAACACAAACTGCTTTGCACATGGATGCCTTGCCCAAGGGCTACAAGAGCTGCATTGTTAGCATTGTATAATACTTAAATAAGGTAACTCTGCAAATGAATTATTCTTAGTTATTTTTTTTTTCTTTTTATTTCTTCCAAAAGTGTACTTTCTATCACATATAATTCCACTGTGATTGCACCTTCCAACGTGATTGCACCTTCCTTCCCAGGTGTTCATGTAACATTGACATAATTGTTAGCTAACCAGTTGTGTGTATTTCTTTGAGAAAATGAGTACCACGGCGTACTCATTTTCACAAAGCATTTGCATCCCCTCTTGGAAAGAGGGATTCGAAATAATTGTCGCCATATCTTCGCTAATTAAATTAATCACCGTAATTTAGCTTACACTTATGAATTTAGGGAGCACTTAAAATGTGAAATAATCATCTCTCTACCCGACAAACTCCGAACTTTATTCATTCATTAGGCCTACATAATAGTTTCATATTGCTGTACTATATACTCCAACATCACTGGCGCATGGTAACAACCAACTGACTGTAGACCATTTCCGGTCACACATTACTCTCCATAACACAGCACCCCCTAGTTCCGTCACCTCTGGGTCTAAGCATAGTCTTTCAATTAGTCAAATGCATTTAAGTTTATGGGTGCGTGCTATTGTATATCTGGGAGTACGTGATGTGTATATATTATGCACATGTATATAACACATTACAGTATAATTAGGCCATATCTAGAAGAATAATAAGAATCTCTTGAATATTCAATCTTCCAATTGGAATCTTGCCGAGAAATTCAAATCTCTTGAAACTTACCTCGCAACTGGAATTATTGGTAATTTTCGTGAAATATATCCTTCCAAATGTTTAAATTATTCATAGTAGCCTGTTTGGTGCCTTGATTATATTACCTAGTTTATGATGCATCCTTTCTCGGCATTTGAGTTGACCTATACTTAACTAACGTTAAATTAATGCTTTTCAATCGCATAATAGTACACATACAGTACTTTACATCAGATTCTTAATTTTGTTTTAACCACCATGGTCGGTTACTAAACTTCAAACTAATTGATGTTATAAATTTATAAATATAAGAGGTGTGGCATAAACGATTTACCGGTGCTTGCTTTGTATACTAACACTACGGAGCTCGCAGTTTGTATGTCTTATTGGAAATTTCTCGCCACATTGAAGCCATTTCACAAACCCTAAATGATTGGGTATACTGAGAGATAATTAGGTGGAAGTACTTTAATAAAGAAAGCTAAGTTAAATATAGTGCCCTTAGCACCCTTTCAACCACGTGTCGATGGCCTAGAAAATTACGGTACTTGCGCGGATCCAGATAATACTGTAGACGTAATTTTTTCTTCAGAATACACAGCCATTCGAAGTATTTAAATTTTTCCTTTGTTTTTAACATGCATAACACTAACATCCTAATTTTCTAGCCTCCTTTCTTGGAGGTGTAATTTTCGCTTACTCTACCTCTGAACTCTCCAAGATTTCACTACCAAATGCGTTTTTTTTTTTTAGCAAAGCCGATGCTCATGTGACTGTGATTGTGAGTTTCCTACCTATAGGCCTAGGCCATTTTCGCAAAATTTGAAATGAACGTTTTCCAATAACCTGGCAACTACCACTGGGGAACTTCCAGAGGCCTTACGCACTTCGCGCTACTAGTTACCAGTGTGAGTAAAGTGCACTCTATTTGACATTAGCTAGCTGCTCAGGCTAGGCTAGACTAGGCCCAGGCCACTGCAAGTCCCCCAGTGAGTTGCGAGACGTTGGCGGAACTGTTTCAAAATAAACCCGACAAAAGAGTTTAGGCCTAGGGCCTATGCGACCTGAGGCGGTAAGGCAAGCCTGCTCATGACGGACGCTGTGCGTCTTATTAAACTGCGGTCGTGCGGTGGACCTTTCCTGTCATTCGAACCAACTAGGCCTAGGCCTTTCTACACCTCCTGTTATAACTTATACTCCAACATTTTTGGAGTCCCTTGCCTTGGACGTCGATCTTTACCCACCAGAACCTATATTCTATTACTACTAACTAGGCCTAGGCTAGGACCCTACTACTACTACTACTAGCCTAGGCCTCGGCCTAGGGCCTAGCCTAGGCTACAGCCTGAGCCTATTTTTTTTAGAGAGGCCTAGGACTAGCCTAGGTAGGTAGCCTACTGTACCTACCTACCCGGCCTAGCCTAGGGTCTAGGCTAGGCATAGGGAGACCATTAAAAATATATATATATTTTTTTTTAATATATAAAAAAAATAAACCTTTATATCTGTCCAAAAGAGACATAGGCCTAGCTCAAAATTCACTAGCCCCTGGGTACAACAAGGCAACAAATTCCAAGACTACAGATCAGGTACACTTCCTGAGCTGCAAAGCAGTCGCTTGTAATATTTTTTTTTTCCACAAAACGGCACCGCAGCAGTCTATCAGTTCTTTTACTTTAAACAGAGGGCGGCAGACTCAGAACTTCTAACCAATCGGATTGCTTATCTCTATTGGCTTATACCTAGCGATCGAGTACGGTATACGTACAGTATACGGTAAACGTAGTGTATTCATGGACATTTATTCATCTTCATTATTGAACATTGCAATGGGAAAAAAATGATCCATGACGCCATGGGGTACAAATTGTGTGTTTGCTCGTGATTACTCACAATTAGGTTGAATTTCGGACTACTGTATATTGATTTTATTATTATTATTATTATTATTATTATTATTATTATTATTATTATTATTATTATTATTATTATTATTATTATTATTATTATTATTATTATTATTATTATTATTATTATTATTATTTTAAGTATTATCGATAATAATAAAATAAAACATGAAATGACAACTTAAAAAGAGATAAGAAGATATACGTATATATTTATGTATATATTTTTATTAAATTAATAGTGCTATTCTGTTTCCCGTACACTATGCTTACCGCTCAGTTATCTGAACCTTTACTTTGATAATTGATATCTTAGTTCCCACTTAATCAATTCAATTCAATTCAATCCAATCAATTAAATTCAATTTTTTGTCCAATTTTAAAAAGGAAAAGAGAGCGGAAACAATTCATTGCATATTAAAAATATAAAAAATTGTACATACAGTAATGAAAAATAAATATAAAATATAGTATTCAAATACATTAAAATGTGAAAGAAGAATTTGGGTTTAAAATTTATATTTACAAGTATATAACCTTCCTGATGTTTAACTCTTGAAGATAGTAAAAAAAACATTTAATAACAATTTTTCAAATTTAAAAACCTAAAGTGGTAGTGGTAGTGGTAGTTGTAGTGGTAGTGGTAGTAGTAGTGGTAGTAGTAGTAGTA
Organism: Anneissia japonica; assembly: GCF_011630105.1. Taxonomy (NCBI): domain Eukaryota; kingdom Metazoa; phylum Echinodermata; class Crinoidea; order Comatulida; family Comatulidae; genus Anneissia; species Anneissia japonica. Next base: position 1,214,000 of record NW_022719050.1, read on the forward strand.
GTAGTAGTAGTAGTAGTAGTAGTAAAAGAAATGTCAGACAGATACTAAAGCTCTCCAGGTTATATTCGTTGTAAACTAGGCCTGTTGATCATCTGTATGATAACGTGGCATTTATATGCAACTTTATCGGTAAAAGTAGTTCTTGTATTATCTACATTTCAGAAAACTTACAAATAAATGAATTATGGTAATTGTTTTGGCAACTTAGGCAAAATTTTAATCATTGCCACTGTGCCGGCCATCTCTCTTCTTTTTTTATTAGACAATTACTCGAGGTAAGACCTCGTTCTGTGCCGTAAATAAATGATGAGGCGATATACAGTAGAGATCAATCACCTTGATATCAGATTTTTATGTGATTACGTCACAGTTGGCCGTCCACACATGGCTAGAACTTGCGTGTCACAGCCATCATTAGTTCCACTTTCTCCCGGCCCTTCGGATATCTATACTACAAAAATAAAGTTTTGTGTTTTTCTCTGTCCACTAAATATCTCCGAAAGATTCAAGTACAATTATGATTTTCACACATGTTGTAGCTACCATCAGCGGGACGAACATCCGCTACATTAGGACTCGATAGGTTATTCTACATCTACACATGCATGTTACAAGCCTCACATGCGCACATTCATAGCCATATATTCAGAGAAAATACCACAACAACGCATTCAAACAATGAACACGTCGGAACATTATCCACGGTCTATTTTGATAGTTATAGGCTTATTACCTTCAATCATGATGAAAAATATTTATCTCATGCCCAACTGTGTATGTTCCATTTTCACATGCAACTGTACTCCAATGTATTATCAAAATGGACAATTCCCTCACAAGCAGTGGCGGCTCTAAGATATATTTTCCGGAAGGCGGGTGTGGTGCTCTGTCCGACAGGGGAGCTTGTAGGCCCGAGCAGGGGGAAGGGGTTGAGAAGGGGCCCCTCCCAAATGAGATTTTTTTTAAATAATAGGAACCTCTGGGATGGCCGGAAATAGCACTATCAAACTGTGACAGATATGTGTTGGCTTAAGTGTGGGCCTTTTTTTATATGTTTTATGCTCTGACTGCCCGACGAGCTCTGTCCGACTTATGGGTTTGACCTGTCCGGTGGGGGACTTAAGCAAGCTCCCCTGTCCCCCCCGCTGGCGCCACCACTGCTTACAAGAACTATCCGACAGAGACTCACGCAAAACATTTCTACAAAGAGGTTCTTTAGAAAAAATTAATAACAAGGTAACTATAACATCCTCAATGATTGAAACACTTAACTCTATGCCTCGCCACCTTTCACACACTCATTTAACATCGTGTGGAGCGCGGGTATAGAGTATGCTAGTTCTTGCTAAACAAAACGACAACGTAAATGCATGACGAGAAGCGTGTTTGTAGGAGAACACGTGGGGTATTTTGTACAAACACACAGGCCTATCGGGCCCTGTTCTGATTGTTTTGGTTTGGTTGACACTCAAATGTCTCTAGTGAGCAGTACTTTAAATATAAAATAAACAAAGACAAAATATATCAAAGGTGCGTTTGCGTAAGTCGGTAAGCTGAGTAAATATTCTTCAAAAGTATTGTATCCGTCAATGTATCGATTAATGTCGGTCAATGTTCATTGATCCAATGAAAGTGAAAAAAAATTGTGAATCACACTTTCAGACCGTGTCACGGGTTGGTAGTTTTTGAATATGTATGCTTACAGTGTATATCTAGAAACTCACTTCAAAGCGACATGTGCAACTCGAACGTTGATGACGTCACTAACCTTATAAACATTTCAACAAGTCATTGAACACTGGAGTAATGGAGTAAAGATTTTTTGAATATATTAATTAAATAATAATCATGTATATTTATAAAATGTGAATTGCAATCTGTTATATCGATATAAATGTCGTTAATTAGTTCTAATCATATGTAAATGCAATAAAGTTTCTTTAATCCTGATTTTCCTACAAAATACAAAGGATTATGACATCATCAAGTGCGTAATCACTTTGAACAATTCCTTGAAGTTGTTAATGTTATTTTTTCTATAATTGTTAATTCTGTTATATATGGAAATGTTGAAGATTAGTTTGTTTACGGATGTTTCATTAAGCACGTGGGCTTTTTAAACAATTCTTTGAATCCTGTATTAAAATACTTTATATTATAAGAGGCCTTTATAAGTGCTATATTATGCTAAGCTACTATATTTGTATTTATTACAGGGTTCAAAGAATTGTTCAAAAGGGAATTAAAATTGCCAGAAATACCCTATTTAAAATAAGACTTTAAAAATTCATTGGTTACTTTTCCGAGTGTTCACACCGAATAAATCGAATTAAATCAAATCGAATCCAATACATTTCTTATATCAACATAATTGTTGACAATTAAGTATAATGTTTTTTTTTAAAGTATGATGATTTTAATGCGTAGGGGGCTGACGTCATAAAGCACGTAAATAGTTTAAATATTACTCTATTTTTCATGAACCCTCTATTTGTACGCAATTTAGCAGAATGACGTTGTTGTTTATGGATGATTGCCTACATTTGTCAATCTTTTACCTTCACATTGCAATTTGAAAAAATATTAAAGAAAGATTAATAAATTACAATATAATAGTCTGTTATATTAATATAAATTCTGTCTAATTATTTTTTTAAAAAGTGAAGGATTGTGACGTCATCAAGTACCTAAATATTTAACATTATATCCTTTTATAGGCCTATATTAGCGTGTATTATGAAATACTTTTATTTTAATATAAAAATGTTTAAGGTCGACTATAAGAATCAGAATTACAGAATCCAACATCACACTGATTCATAAGAAAGGTCTACCGACGAACCAGGAAACTTTAAAATGATTGCACTTTCTTCGTCCACTGGCAAGATCCTTCACCTTATTATCGCTCGTTGCCTTCAAGATTTCTTGCTCCAAAAAGTCCATTATTAATCCATTCACTCAGAAAGCGTTTATTATGGGAAATAAGTGGATGCATTGAGCACAATCGAGTCTTACACGAAGTGATAAAACATTGTAAAATCAAATACTAAACTGTTCATATTACTGGTTTGACCTGGAAGATGCATTTGGATCAGTTTCCCATGATCTTATCAGAATATCGCTTGACAGATGCAATATACTACCTATCATAAAGGCCTATGTTACCAACCTCTTCCTAAATATCTGGTACTGTTAGGGCAAAAGACTAGTCTTCCAACCAGTTCTTCTTCCACAAAGGCATTTTCCAGGGCGACCCTCTTTCCCCAATTATATTCCTTTTATGTTATGGTTTTATGAACCAATTGCCAAATTGAACACCTTAGGGAGAGGGGCGGGCCGGCAGGGCCCCCTTGAATCCGTCACTGGGTACTTTCGCAGATGGAGAATGTATACCACCTCAGCCCCACCATGTTGGGGCTACATAAGAAAATTTGGTATTATGGCACCTCTAGATGACCGGAAATTACACTCTCAGACTTTAAATTTGAATATAAATTTTCTTCACATCTCCATTAAAAAAAAAAAAGAACAATTTATCCCCCTCCCCCTTTTGAATCTACCACTGATTTCTTTTATAGGAGCCCGGAAATTGTACTTCAACTGTGGTGGGTCTAGAAAATCGAAATAGAGGGGACCCAAGGAGGGACTTGCACAGATGGAGTGTCCACCCACCACAGCTCCACAACGGTTGGTTTCGAGGTAAAACAAAACTTATCTTTATGGCCCCTCTAAATGGCCGGAAAAGGCACTCTCAGATTTTTGAATTAGGAGGTTGGGAGCCCCTTTCCAAATGGTAGGCCGGCTACGCCTAACCTAATTGGAGCCTGCTTCATCAAATGCGTTTAAATATAAGCATCGTGATTAGTAATTTTATCCATGGTTATTGTGGGCGCAGTATAATTTATGACGTATATATATTTGTATTTATAGTAGGCTACCACAATATTTGTCAGGATGTATTGAATTACACAATATCACGTGGACACGTTGAACTACAAAAACTGAATGTACAGTAAATCTGTGACTGCTATTTTAAGACATGTTTACACTTTAAGCTGTTAGATTAATTATCAATGTGTTTTATTTATCGCTGAGGGTTTACTACTTAAGTTTGAATAAAATATGGATGCTATGATTATTTTTTACGACCTGGTATTTTGATATAACGTTGAAGTTAATCACGTCCACAACGATCAGAAAAAAAAGTAGGTCAACTCTAAATGACCCACCTTATTATAAACATTTTTAGGCGTCAGTGCGGCACTTATTCGAGAGGGCCGAATTTTAATTGAGTGTTGACTCACTGGTACGCCTCTCATCCATATGATACCCTATGGTATCATTAATTTCGTGAGAAACTGAACCGGTTAATAGTTTACTCGATAGTTTCTCGGTAATTATGAATATAGCCTAGGTTAATGATTTGCTCGAAAGACGGTGCTCTATTAAAAATTTGCGTTTCAACTGAAACACAAGTACAGCAGAAATGGGAATTGAACCGGGGACCATATCTACACGATTCAGCACACACACACTCAGGCCCGTTCACATGATTTTTATTGGATGGGTGCTTATTTGTGGACCAAAGTTGCTCCGTGGGTGGTGGGGGGAATTTTTGATTGGGGTCTTATTTAAGCGATTTCTGAAGACCTGTATGTATTAAACGGTATTTAGTGGCGGACCCCGGAATTTAAAGAGGGGGCCAAGAAGGGATTTTCACAGATGAAGGAAATCATTTATGATTATGGCACCTCTAGAAGGCCGGAGGTGGCATTCTCAGACTTAAATTTGAATATAAATTTCTTTTCTTTTTAAAAATAATTTTGACAAATCTAGGGGTCACGGGGACACAACCACTGGGAACAGTGGCGGCGCCAGCGGGGGGACAGGGGACTTAAGTCTTTCACCGGACAGGTCAAGCCCCTCCCACTCCCCCTGTCGGACAGAGCTCGTCGGGCAGTCAGACCGTAAAAATATATATATAAATATGCCCACACCAAGCCAAATTTTAGGTGTAAGCTGTGGCACGGAGACCTCTGACGATTAGTGCCTAAAAATGTTTACAAAAACGTAATGCAGTAATGGCATATTGAATATATTATTATATATTTTCGGAAAATATTTCAGCCGCTCTGAATCTCTTTCCTATTCTTTCTTCTTCCTTTATTCTTTCACAATTTGCGTATATTCATACTTTTTATTCATAATTTTATACACTACACACAGTCACTAGGTTTAGGTCAGGCTAGGCCTCGGCTATGCCTATTACTATATTATTTAAATATACAATTTTAATAGATAATGTTAATTTAACAAGGACGTAGTAATTCATATATAAATGATACATTAAATTTAAATACAAATAATATATAATAACGTTAACGAATAAATAACAATAATTTAAAATCAACAGCAAATGAAAGTAATCTGTGTCCAATGGTCTTAGTGTTGGTGTTTCATTCTTTATTTATATAATTTTAACACTGGAAGCTATCGATTTTCTATATGTATATATTTGTATGCATGTATACTGAACAGAATAAAGTATTGAATTGAATATGAATGAACTTATATTGAACCCCATCCACGTCACACATGCATATTTTTTCTGTTGTATTTATAATTTAAAGTAACATTTTAGTTTAAGTAGCGGTACCTATATTGTATCGTATACAGTATTATCATTATTTATATTATATTTCTCCTATAAAAGTGTTTGTCTTATGACCAGCATTTTCTTAAATCTACCTATTATGGTAGTTGATTTTTATTATAATTGTATCGTTCAGTACATAGGCCTAGCAGAAGTAATTATTTTTTCATCTATATATTTATAAAATATGTACATTTGTGTATATAAATTATAATACTAGGCCCTATGCCATATTCATGTTACGCAATATAAGGAAAGAAACGCTCTAGTTCTTCTCGTCGACGAAAGCCTATTGGTAAGTGTATGTCTGCCGTACGTACGGTAATTAATCAGTCTCGTTTGTTTTTTAATATAATTTTATTGTTTCGATTGTTTATGCATGCGTCTACTTATTGGAGGTTATCTGAATAAATTGAAATTGACATTGAAATTATTTTATGATTAAATTTATAATTTCATGTGTGGAAAAATAAATAAAACCAACAAATTATGTGTATGCAATTAATGAATATGAAATTTTTGGACAAGAAAAATGATTTAATTAATTGATTGATTGTCATAATTAGGCCTTATCATCATCATCCTGATTCTGGTTAGCTTTCTAATATGGTATACCCTACTTAAACTGAAACAGGAAATAGGCCCATTAACACTTTAAAATAGCCTTTAGTCATGTCATTTTCAATAGGCATAGCCTATTCTTTAATCGTTTCTATTTACTCTATTGTTATATTGAAAGTAAAACTGGGCATATTTATTTTAAAGTTATAAATAGCGCTAAGCATTGAAGTCGCTCACCTTTTTACGTTATCGACTTATCGCTTTGATTTGGAATTAGACATGGAATTGTTGTTTATTACAATTGTCACATCATGACTTCCAATGACGTTACAATCAGTTACATTAGGATGACGTAATTCATTCATATATGACGTACCAAACCGTCTCTTGTAATTGGTTGACAATTGTCATGAACAAATAAAAGATGTCGACGTACTCCTCCACCAGGAACATCAAATAATTTATCTTACATCAGTGTATGTTAATTATTTTATTACGGTCCACAATAATTACAGTGATGAGAAAAAAAAACAATACACTAGATTTTCTGAAATCGTTATTTTTTCAAATATGATTTTTAATGATGGCACTAACTGTTGGTTGCCTGGCAACAAAATAGACAGTTGCATGAACAAATAAAAGATGTCGACGTACTCCTCCACCAGGAACATCAAATAATTTATCTTACATCAGTGTATGTTAATTATTTTATTACGGTCCACAATAATTACAGTGATGAGAAAAAAAACAATACACTAGATTTTCTGAAATCGTTATTTTTTCAAATATGATTTTTAATGATGGCACTAACTGTTGGTTGCCTGGCAACAAAATAGACAGTTGCATGAACAAATAAAAGATGTCGACGTACTCCTCCACCAGGAACATCAAATAATTTATCTTACATCAGTGTATGTTAATTATTTTATTACTGTCCACAATAATTACAGTGATGAGAAAAAAACAATACACTAGATTTTCTGAAATCGTTATTTTTTCAAATATGATTTTTAATGATGGCACTAACTGTTGGTTGCCTGGCAACAAAATAGACAGTTGCAGTCACTTAACCAAATTGACGACATCAAAATAATTGTTCTACTTAAGCTTACTATTATTTTGACATTCTAACGTGAAAAAGTATTATGATACAGATACACTGCATTGCCATTCACATTTTTCCATGAAAGCTACAGTTCAACGGTAATGTAGGAAAGAGAAAAAACAAGACAAAAAAAACAAAAACATAATTGCTATTCATGATATTTCCAACTTCGTATGTACAATAATGTTTTCAACTTTTTAATTATTTTATATAAGTTTGCAATTTTTATATTTTCTTCAATTTAATGTATTTGATGTTATTTTCTGAAATCTTCTTCCGCAATAATGAAACCAACCATTAACTATGTTATAAATGTGATAGATAGCTAGGCCTATATGAATTAACATCGTAAATGAATCGTATAATGCGCACCCAAGTTTTCTTAATTCAACACTATATGTTGGACACACTGAGCTTGTAAGATTCTTTTAGCCTTCGCTGTTTCCAACTGTTGTTATCTTTGCCTAAACCTACTTTTTAGGCGTTGTTAATTTACGGCGGTCGACAGTTTTCTGGAAAATACAATTTTTGAACATTTATAATTTAGTAGGCCTGTTTCAGGAACATTTATATTGAGATGTAAGAAAAAACAGTTGTTAAAGTTTAAAAAAAGAGTCGACTTTCATTATTAAAATAGACCTATTTTCAATGTCCGTGATGACTCCAGGTGCAGTCGCAACTACCGGCCTGTAAGGGTCAATGTTAAGAATTTAGTGAGTCAAGAGCAAACTAAGTGGCGTAATGAAAATGCCTTGGCTCTGTCTAAGGTTTTTCGGGCCGGGAGATGCAAAGTGCTACAGTGAGGTATGGGAGAAATCCCTTTTAGTCCATTTTTGTGTTTCTTACGTTCTGTTCATGAAAGCCCCGCTCGGCCGATTTGGGGCCATGTTCCATGGTAAAGAAAACTCTGATTAATATTCTTGGGTCCCTTGAGTTTAGCCCTGGCTCTAGCCAGTGAGAGCTCATACACCTGGTAGAAACTCATTGCCACAGAGGTGGTTTAGGACGACAGGACGATAAAAAGTATGACTATTCTAATTATGAACTGCATCATAATATCTTGGATCGACTAATTAATATTTCTAGGAATACCGCCTTTTGTTTAGAATTTTAAAATTACGAGCCGGTTTTAATGATGACGTATTCTCGTTTAACAATAATTTAAAAAAAATAACAAATTTGAACTATAAAAGATTCCTGTTTAAACAGATATTAATTATATTCAACATATGCATCGTTTGAAAACTTACTGGTCCGCATCTGGAAAATTGTTCATTTTCCGTATTTAACAAAGAGGTAATACGCTTTTCCATTCTGCATTCTTCTTTTGACTCTGGGCAAACGCATCCCTCTTCGTTACAATCTTCATTATCGCCACACTGAAGAATTCATGTAATAAAACAAGAAAATACAATACAATTTAGTATTAATATGTTACATTATTAATATTAATAACACAATTAGACAACTGTGTTTTCTCAACACAGAAACCTCTCGCATTTGAAAATGGGTGTGATAGGTGAATCCATCAACCAAAATACAATCCTAGGATCGACATGAATATATTATACGAAGCCCGTGTCTATATGGGGTACCTTTGTCTTGTTTAGGTTTAGGCTGCGACCCATTCAGATCTCCCATTTTGAGACGACCCTCGGCATAAAACTCATAGCTGGCAAGTGTAAGTAAGTACTATTGTTTACATATTGGGTTCAGGCTGATGTTTTTTTTACAGAAATTAACGTGGTAGAAACCTCTTAATTCTGTTTTTTATCACATAAGAAACGCAAATTTTTCAGGCCTTCCACAAGGCTTGCTCCCCCACAAATTTTACCTTGGCTGCACCCTTGACAATTATAGATTTTAAAATATGATTTAAGACGGCGATTAATAAAAAATCATACAATTTAGGAAACTTTTGATTGTGTTAGTGACACGACTTTATCCAAAGAAAAGAAATGTTTTGGCGACGCAAATTTGCAAAAGTTTGGAAACCAGAGCAATAGGACATGATGTAATGTAATGTTCTCCCCAAGGGTCTCTTCGTATCTGGGCTACTTGGTAAACCGGTACCAGTACTCTCATTTGTACCACAGCGAGGGCTGAATTGACCAATTCCCAGGTGTAACCCCCTACTCGTCCCGAAAGATGTACTAGATTCTTTAAAGTGCACATGAGTCACTTTGTATACATGTCCTTGTCCGAGAAGACTTGTTCCACCATTAGAACCGTTCGAATCAGTGCCGATATTATGGATGAACGTTGCGGTGCCCCTGCCTTAACCACTCGGCAATCCAACTCGCCACAAGTAAACCTGTTTGTAAATTTTGATAACATTTTGACCTTATCTTAGATTTATATGATGTATTATTTGCGAACAGAATTTATTTAACTTGTATACTTGCCAGTCTTACGCATCTACCCAACTTCTCGCTGCACCCCTTTGACTCAGGACAAATGCATACCGGTACTCCCTCTATGCTGCAATCTTCATCTTCACCACACTGAATCCATGTAATAGAAACAAAACAAAAAACAATACAATTTAGTACTAATAGTTACATTATTAATATTAATAACAGTATTAGACAACTGTGTTTTCGCAACATAGAAACCTCTCGCATTTGAAAACGAGTGTGATGGGTGAATCCACCAAGGACAATACAATCCTAGGATCGACATAAATATATTATACGAAGCGTGTGTCTATATGGAGTACCTTAGTCTTCAAAATTGTTTAGGTTTAGATTGCGACCCATGTTCAGATCCCCCATTTTGAGACGACCCTCGGCATATAACTGCATAGCTGGCAAGTGTAAGTGCTATTGTCTTTAGAGTCCACACTCACCTCGGTTGTTTGGACCTTGAGGTGAGCAAATGTTAAGAATAATGCACTAATGGATTGGATTTCTTCGGTGTAATACACACCAATGATAATCCGCGAAAGTCCTGACAGATTTCCATTGTGGTCCTTCTGGTGGTGAATTGGGCAGACACCGGATTTTTTTCCGAAGAATATACCGTACTGCGTTCTTTATCGTGCACATAGGCAATTTGCACACGGAACCAACGGTTTAAACGTCTCATTCCAAAGACGATGCACCTTTGAAACTTGCATTCCACCTCTCCCCAGCTAAAACAAATAGTGCAGCGATTTAAATTGAACCGGGGACCTAAAGATCTCCACGGTTCAGCGCAAGCAAGCAAGTAAGTAAATTCTTATAATAGAAATGCAGTTTGGTACAGTATTGGTTTGCGATTGGGAAGGAACAGTGACGTATCTAGAAGTTGGCGTGAGGGCATGGGCGCTCCCGTCACCCAAAAATACACCACTGAAAGTTTGTTTTGAACAAAAAATGGCATTCAAGTTCAAAATCGTTTAGCAAAACATTATGCTATTTCCAGGGGCGCATCAAGATAGGATCGAGGCTATCCTGACCCCCTCAAATGAATTTTTTTTTAAATATATCACGATTATAGTAGTAAGTGATCAGTAATGTGAAAAAAATATATATATTATGAAGGCACCTCCTTTTATTATGATTTACAAAGTAACTTAAAAATAAGTCAACCTGTGTTTTGTTTTTTTTTGTCATCGCTTCATTTTATTATGGAACGACGTGCTACATAATATTTTCCTATACTTATTAGAATACATTTCCTATACATTTTTAGTTAAATAATTTTTTTTTTGCGAGATGAATGTATAATACACAATGCCTTACTGTACATATAGGGCCTATAAGCCTTACTGTATATATATTATCATGTGTTGTGTTAAGGCTCATCCGGACTCGAACAGAAAGAAAAAAAACTTAACATAAAAATTGGGAGAACTGAATTCTGGTGTTACCCGAAAACAAATTTGATATGTTGCATTTTTACAAGTGTTCCAAATTTATTTACTTATCGTGTTCAGGTTGATATTTTTATATTAGAGGTTTTATAGAAATTAACGTGGTAGAAACCTCTCAATTCTGTCTGTTATCACGTAAAGTAACACAAATATTCCGGGCCCTTCGCAAGGCTGGACTACACCCCCACAAATTTTATCCTGGCTGCTCCCCTGACAATAGTCAAATAAAGATGATTTAAGACGGCACTTAATTAAAGATAGAATTTAGGCGACTCTTGAACAGATTATGTTAGTATCAACTTTATCTAAAGAAAAGATAAAATGTTGGCGACGCAAATTTACAGAAGTTTGAAAACCAGGGCAATAGTACATGTAACGTAGTTATAGTGTAGTGCTTTATACCAAAACGGTCTCAGCTCGATGTGCTGAATAGCTCTTACAGTTAAACTTGCTTCTCCCATAACGGTCTATTCGTGCCTGGGCTACCTGGTAAATCTTTACCACATCCAGGACTGAATGGATCAATACACCGGGGTAACACCCTACTCGTCTCCAAAGATGTACTAGAAGTACACAAGAGCTAAATTGTGTACAATGGGCCTACGGTTTATAGTAGTCCTTTTCCGATAAGACTTGTTCCACCACTAGAACCATAGACGAGCGTGCTGTTCGAATCAGTGCCGACATTATGGCTGTACGTTTCGGCGCCCCTGCTTTAACCCTCGGTCGCCCAACACGCTACAAGTAAACCTGTTCGTAAATTTTGATAATATTTTGAAATTATTTTAGGTTACGAAAGGATATTTGTCAAGAGAATTGATGTAACTTGTATACTTGCCGTTCCGTCAATTCCGTCTTCGGTTCTTTCACACCAGGCGAGGCAGACAAATACGAGTATGAGAAAGAGACTTTTCATCGTGACGTTCAAAGGGTTTCTAACTTTAAAATGCTGTTTTCAAATTCGGCGTGGTTGAACGAGTTCGCATTTAAATGGTGATATTGAGAACAGGAGGACAATGTTTGTTAATAAACGCCCAAAATCAACTTGTTTTAAAATAATGTCCTAAGTTTAGCTTCTATTAATCGATAACATGAAGTGTTTGACATTTGCCGAATTAATCAATACGTTACTATAACATAAGTGCACAATGACACAGCCAACTGTATCTACTGGTGTATCTTGCCAATGGATTCACGGACAAAACACAAGAAAAATAGCTTAATAAACTAAACTTAGACCTAAATTTATATTAGAGCTATATTCAGAAAAGGTAAATGAAAGAAAACAGAAATACTATTGGCTACGTATTACATTGCAAGCTGAGCTAGTTAATTTATACCAAAAGTTGAAAACAAAAAGATATATAAACATTCTGTCGTGTGTGGCGCTTTATGACAACGATAGCCGCAACAAAAAATCCAATACAGAAGGATGAAAATGAACGGTTTTCATGATTTTGTACATATTGCACAATTTGTAGCGAATTGTCCCTCAACACCTCCAGCTATTAGAGCTGTTGACCATAGCAGAGTGCCCGGGTGGTCGCATCCCTAGGGGTCGGATTGATCAAACTAGAAGTCAGCTTAAATTCGTCTGAAGTCCATTTTTTTTGTTGCTTAAGTCCGATTTATCAATATTGCTTAGCTTAAAAATAACTTAAAATTAAAAAGTCTATTGTACGCATGCGCCATCTAAGACGATTTTTAAGTTAAGACATTGCTAAGATGATTTGATAAATCAGCTTAAGATATTTGCTTAGGGGACATCTTAATTTTTTTTTAACTTATTGCTAAGCTGAGATTGATAAATCCCGGACCTGTTTCTCAACATTCAGACTCGGGTTCACGTCATGATTTGCTGAGGTGAGGAAATTTTGATGATACGGCCTGGGTCTAGGTGCCCGGAAGGCAATCTATAAAATGTTTTCCGTTGGTTTCTAAAAGTGTACTCCTAAAAGTCAAAGTCCTTAACAATAATTTTACCGCCCACCCCTTTAAAATAGGAATTTGTTTAAATTATTTTTATTTTATTCATTTCGACATAGGTCTATATAAATAAAAAAGACAATATGGTAAGGTCACATATCAACCCACATATCAACGCAAAATATATCATAGAAATTTAATGTGTTGGTCATATAGTTCGACATTGTTTGTTTTCGTTTGTTAGTTTTCTACCACAATTCGTCCCAACGTGAGGTAAATATTGATCATCCGTAGTGCAGCACCTGTGGATTTCAAGTAGTTATACTATGTAGGCCTAAAGTCAATTTTAACTTTCATTTCAACATATTGGAGTAGTATCGATCCGAGTGCGCGCACGTCACCATATACATGAACAGCGACGGCGTGTATTGAAGTCGTTGACTAGTTGACGTAATATGTTGGGTTCAACATAGAAGGTATAAGTATATATTATGTTATGACTTCATGTTGGGCCCACTTATGTTTTGTTAACTATACCTATAATGAGGTTATAGCTCATTTAAAGTGTCAAATATCAAATATGTTAGTTGAATTAAATATGGAATTGAATTCCAAGCTAATCAACTCCACGTTGCCATGCCATGTTGCTTCAGCATTGAGAAGAGCACTGTCTTTAGTAGTTAAGTATTATCGTATCGTTTTTTGAAAGGAAAAGTTTGAAACGAAGCTTCAAGTGGTGAAAAATAATAAAAAGTTTATTATATTGTTACATCATGACGTTTTAATGACGTTGCAAGCAGTCACAAAGCTGTACATTAGGATAACACAATTCAGTCATCTATGACGTGCAAACCGTCTCTTGTGATTTGTGGACAATGGTGATAAACAATACAAAATGTTGACGTCATCCTCCCACCACCATAAATTACGGTCCACAATAAAGTCGGTGATGAGATAAAATGATACACTAGATTTTCTGAAATCGTTATTTTTTATAATATGATTTTTAATGATAGCACTGAATGTTGGTCGCCTAGCAACAAAATAGACAGTTACAGACACTTCTACACTGACGACATCATAATTTTCCTAGACCGTTTTCCACTAAAAGAATTTATTTGCTCGAATAAAAAAATTTCGCCTACACGCATGCGCAGTTTCACCACAAGATTCTCAGTTACGCATTCGTATGGGTAAACATGTTGATGCGAGCGAATAAGTTCGCCAAGTGGGAAACGGCATTTAACAAGTATTATGATGTAGGCTATTTATTATTTTCTGAAATCTTCTTTCGCAATAATTACCATTAAATATGTTATTTTAGATAGATAGATGAATTAACACCGCAAATGATGTTTTGTAATAATATATAGGCCTATCTAATATTAAAGGCTGAGATAAACATTACAATATGCACATTTAAATCACGTAGGTCTATGTGTAAGACTATGTTTTTGATAAATAATCTTAAGTATGTTTTATTAACAATAAAATAATATATGCCTATGGTTGTAATGATTAAACATAGGCCTATCACTAATCGTTATTTCCAATTTTTTTTTTGTATTTCATTTTAATTTTTGTTCTTTTTATAATTGTTACTTGAGTTCCAGTAAATACTGAATGCATACTGAATACTGAATATAATTGTGCGCACCCAAGTCCTCTAAATACAACTCCTATGAGTTGCACATGCCAATCTTGTATTTAAGATTATTTTGCTTCGTTGTTATCGTCAGTACCATCTCTAGTTTTCTGGAAAATAAAATTTTTGAACAGTTAGTACTTCAGGAAATCTTAGATTGATATGTTTTACTAAAGTTAAAGTGACCGATTTTCATTTTTAAAATAATTGACCTATTTTCAATGTCTCTGCACGTGTCCATGAGGACTCCAGGTAGGCCTACAGCCTCCTACCGGGTCTCTCATGGTCCATGGGTTAAACAAATTATTAATAGCGAGGGTCAAGAGGAAACCCAATGGCGTAATGAAAATGCACTAGGCCGGTATAAGACTTTTTCGAGGCCGAGGGACGTCCAGTGCCCCAATGAGTTATGGGGGAAATTCCGTCCGCTCCGACGTTTTTTGATGTTTTAATGGCGTGTTTTTATGTTTCTTTACATGTTCTTTCATAAAAGCAGCCCCGCTTAGACGATTTGAGACATATGGTGCCGATAAAGAAAACTTCTGATGAATATCCATTAGGTCCAGGTCCTGGCTTTAGCGTGGTGGAGAGTTCAGGACGAAAAGTGATCGCAATATTTATGAATATTTAACTAAGTGAATTTAACTAACTGAATTCATTTCAATACAATTTAATCTTCAGTCGTCTTCTTCCTTTTGGGTTTTTATTATTATTATTATTATTATTATTATTATTATTATTATTAGTATTATTATTATTGTTATTGTTATTGTTATTGTTATTATTATTATTATTATTATTACTATTATTATTATTATTATTATTAAATTTTTCTTTATTATGAATATCATTATTATTATTATTTTTTTTTTCTATTATTATCTTTATTATTATTGTTATTGTTACTATTATGCTTATTGTTATGTTTCGCCATTATCATTGTTTCCATTGTCGTACAGGGACATGCTCCCCTTTTTTGCTATACCAGACTGATTACGTTTTGAGTTTTGAGTGAAATAAATTTATGAAAATGAATTATGAATTGCAGTCATAATATCCTGTATCAGCTAATTAATGTTTCTAGAAATACCGCCTATTGTTTAAAAATTTTAACTAGCCGGTTTTAAAGTTGATGTAGTGTCGTTTAGCAATCAACCTGTTGCTGTAGGCCTATAATACAATTTTTACAAAAGAAAATTTGAGCTAGTTAAGGTTCCTTTTTACACAGAAATTAATTAAATTCAGCTAGTGCAACATATAATTTTAAAAAAAACAACTTACTGGTTCGCATCTTCCTTTAATCGGAAAAGGAAACATGCAGGTTATACACGATTTAACCTTGCACTCATGTGACTTGGGGCAATCGCAGTCCCTGCTGCAATCATCACCTTCATTACACTGAAAAATTATGTAAATAAAAGCAAAAATTATTATTATTATTACGTTAAGGATACAATAGCACAAAAGCTATTCGCCTTAAGTCCGAGTTATCTATCTATTTCAATACTAGATACCGGAAGGGAATAGGCCTACTAGATCAACGGAATGAAGTAAACCTACTAAAAGTTCTTTAGATTTTAGAAAAGGCGTGATGTTATGGGTCGAAAAGACCATAACTTGCCAGTTTAAATTTGTAGAGGTTTTGACACAACCAAATGTCTGTAGATTTTTTCATGATAAGGAATTATGGAAACCAGAAGGAAGCATATTACATAGTAAACCTGTTTGTAATATTGTGAAATCATCTTATAAACTTCAATATGACCGGCCTAGAAATCTACGTGTAGACCTATTAGTCAACAGAATTGATTTAAATTGAGTACTTGCCATTCTTTTAATTCCGTCTTCGGTTTTTACACACCAGGCGAGGCAGATGAACACGAGTAGGAGGAAGAAGAGGCGTTTCATCGTGACGTTCGAAAGGTGTTTTTTTTTTCTCAAATGCGGTTTTCAATCGTTGTTGTCAAACGAATTGTCAACATTTAAATGGTGATATTGAGTACGTACTGAACAGAGAATACAATATTTGCAGTTGATAAACGCTCCAAAACACTTTGTTTTAAAATAATGTCATAAGTTTGTCTTGTATTAATCGATAACATGAAGTGCTTGGAATTTGCCGATTTAATCAATACGTTACACGTGACACACCAGCCAACCGATATCCAGTAGGCCTATTGTGTATTTGGCCAATGGATGCATGGCTAAAAGAAAAATAGCTAAATGAAAATTAGGCCTACATTATTTATATATCTAGCATAACAAATAAATAAAAGAAAACAGAAATAATGAGCGTAGGCCTAATACATTGCAGTCTGAGCTAGTTAATTTAGACCACAAAAGTTTGAACAAAAAAGACTTTCCGTGTCACGCGTTGTGTGGCGCTTTTACGACAACAATCGCCGCAACAGAAAATCCAACACAAAAAGGAAGGAAATAAACGATTTTTATATTTCTTATACTTTTGTTTAACAATTTCACATGCTCAGACTGGGTGTCCACGTCAAGATTAGGGTGAGGCGGCCCGGCTCTAGATGCCCGGAAGGCAATCTTATACATTTTTCCCCGTTATTTCTAAAATTTAACTCCTAAATGCCAATTTAAACCGTTAACAATATATATATATTTTATTATTATTATTATTATTATTATTATTATTATTATTATTATTATTATTATTATTATTATTATTATTATATATATATATATATATAATATATATTTTTATTACCGAAACCTTGAAAACAAAGTAAATATCAACCCAAGGGATAGATCTTTTTGTCTGTAAATTGAGCTTTGTTTCGTTACTTTAATACGTTTTCTGTGTAATAAATAATGTGAATCAGTTTGAGAGCAATAGCCGAATTGTAGCATACCTAAACAAGGAAGGATATAGTCGTTGGAAGTCCAGCACATTCGACTCTGGACCTCAAAAATGTATCGATGAAAATAGGTCTTACCACGTCTTGGAGATCCAAGAAAAAACAGACTCTTATTCGATGGAACCGTTTTAAAACCTAGACGCAACTAATAAGAAAAACCTATATATGCATTTTTTTTTTTTTCAAAATGATGCCTCAAAATATAACGGTTACAAAGTTGGGAAAAAAACCCCTCCCAGGTTCCAATTAAAATAATGCGTTGGTCGTAGTAGACATTATTTGTTTTCGTTTATTAGTTTTCTACCACAATTCGTGCCAACGCGCGGTCAATATTGATCATCCGTGGTTCAGTTAGCACCTGTGGATTTCGTGCAGTTCATTTTACTATTTATACTCTGTAGGTAGGCCTGAAGTCGATTTTTAACTTTCATGTTTGGCATACCAAGCAGTGAGAGGAGAGATGTTTTTGAGAAGTTGAGTTGTATAATTTTGAAAACTAACGAAAAGATTAAAAGCATGGTGGAAAATGATAAAAAGATAGGCCTAAAAAAGGTTCGAAACTTGAAGTAGGCCGGAGTGTCCATCTCTCTTTCTTTAGCGTTTGGGCCAAACTAAACTTGAAGTAGGCCGGAGTGCCCATCTCTCTTTCTTTAGCGTTTGGGCCAAACTGTGCAAAGCTGTGGTGGGTTCACCACTCCTCCCACAATGCAGTCTGTTTTACCTTACCAGCATATGCCAGTACCCATTTATACATTTAAGGACACAAGCGACTTGCACAGCGAGGGTTTCGAACCCCCGACCTCAAGGTTGAGAGTTGCGCCAACCGCTTCTACAATATTTTTATCCAAACAATAATATCACTTTAGATATAAATTTCATTAATTGTTTGTTGTAGGAAGAAGCCGTTTTTAAATGCCTGTTTTAGTATATTTGTCTGAAATGGTTTATATTGTATATTGTCCTGTTTGAGGGTGAAAGTTGGCGTCAATAACGTTGTGTCACCTTATACACGTTCGTGTGTCTGCTGTTGTTAATCATAAAAGACCTTTTGAATAACAATTGCATGTCTACTGCTGTATTAGGTATTACAATTAGAGTTGATCACATGATGTATAACAAGTGAAGTAGGATGTTTGTATTTCAACAGAATCAATGGATGATAAGCCAGTCATCAAATAAGGCAGTAGCAATATTTCAAAACTACGTTTTTAGCAAAATTGAAATGACGCCAAAAAAAAAAAAAAAAGTGAAAGGATGCAAAAAAAAAAAAAACTACATGAAAATATGGAGATACAGTAATATAAAAAGTTTTATTACAACTTTTATTTTCTGACTTTTCTCGCGTAAAACACACAATCTGCATTATTAAGCCTTTTTCACTACAGTTCCTCAGAGGCAAAAGCACAATAACATAATATTTTGTGTATATTATGAACAGTTTCGTTCCAATTGAAGCTCTGTTCATTTACACAAAAGATCAAGAGGACGATTGATTTTATGGTGAATATTCATTCACATTATCAAAACATGAACTGGGGAGTTAAATAAAATTATTGTTTTGCATTGCATATCAGTTTTACACAAATATGTATTTTATCATCACTGTTACAATCATATAATCGTATAGTATATGAATATATAATGATGACGATAATACAAATAATGTTAAATAAGACGTATAACGTTTTCATCTTTCACATAAAATTTAGATAAACAATATTTATCTATAAAATTTTATATTCCATCATATACTGTTTACTTGTAAACAATATATCACTGATGTTGTATAATAATACCATAAGCATACAGATTTAAGTACAATAGACAATTTATGGTACTGTACTGTACATTATTGCTAACATATTTATGGCCACATGTAACATTCTATGTACCATAGTAAAACTCGCTAGTGCATACCAATACGTTTTACACACATACACTTATAAAATATTTTGGCCTACCTGGCTCCTACATCAATCATAATCAATTACATTTTCACACATGCCTTTCATAGCTTTCATACTATAGCACACATATCAAACACATGCATACAAACCAACACTCAAAATAATGTTCACTATTATAAAATAATACAATAGAATCCAGGACAGACGGAGTTTACAGACAGCTAACAGCTAAATCATAACAGCCATTTTCTGTATGAACAGCCTTTGGCTTAGTTCAAACTAGGTGGATAAACCCGGCTCAACTCACCGGGTTTATCCACCTGCCAGTCTGAACTAGGTGGCTTATCTCAAGCCGGGCTGTGTTCCTATAGTAACTAGGCTTGGCGCGCCACCGTGTTTAACTTTTCTAAGCCGGGCTTTAATCGATGCGGGGGCTCTTGCATTGACTTCGGGTGACGAAATGACCAATCAGCATTCAATTATGTACGCTGTGAGTGAGCGTACGTTTCGCGAGCAATGTTTTGAAACATGTTTCCAGGTTACAATTCATTATTATGCAAATTCTCGCCTGGCTAAACCCGCTAGTCTGAACACCCGGCAAAGTTAAGCCGGGCTTAACGTTGAGCCGGGCTTAACTCAAGCCTGGCTTATCTGCAAGTCTGAATGTAGCCATAGTATACTAGCAGTGGGTTTAACCCGTCAGGATTATTCTCATCACTGCTACACTCCCCAACCCTCTTGGAGACTTAGCTGTCAAAGTGTATGAGCCAGCATAGCACAGTCAGTTAAAACTGATGGCTTCCACTATGTGTAATGGAGCCAAAATGGTGTAGTAACATATAACCAGAAGTGGCCCCAGTGGGAAAGGGGGGGGGGGCAGAAACACAATTCACCAGGGGAAACACTATTTGTCTGGGAAAAAAATTATATGTATTTCTTTAAATAATAATATATATGAGGTTTTACGGTAGTTTATTTTAAATA
Source organism: Anneissia japonica (assembly GCF_011630105.1). Classification (NCBI taxonomy): domain Eukaryota; kingdom Metazoa; phylum Echinodermata; class Crinoidea; order Comatulida; family Comatulidae; genus Anneissia; species Anneissia japonica. The sequence goes on from NW_022719050.1 coordinate 1,234,519, forward strand.
AGTACACAAGGAGGAGTTGATTGATTGAGTGAATTCACACTTTGTGATTTGGCCATATATGTGTGTGATACCACATCATCATGCCCTTATGTAGCAAAAAAAAAAACAACTTCATAGTGAGCACAATGCTTTCAACAACAATGGAACAAGTGAAGCATATATAAAAACATGCAATTCAATTTTGTTTTTATAGTAAATGCTTTTGCAAGGGTCGTTCAACTCATTTGAATTGCCAGCTGTCGCATTTTTGTGCTTTCTCCACCTCCAATGTTTCTATGGTTCCATCATTCTCACCATCTTCTATGTTGATTTCCTTATTCACATCTCTGGTTAGCACCTCCAAACCGGTGTCTGTTATAAGAATGGTGTGTTCAAATTGGGCAGATCTATTAAACATTGAAATGAAACAAATATAGCGATATATAAAAATATAGTAAAAAATAAGCTTAATTTTCCTTAATTAAAAATGTGCATTAAAGCTATAATAACTATAATAATAGGTAGTTTTCGCAACCTTAATAAAACGCTAAAGAACACAAATACATCATCTTCATTATCGTCATTCGTGCCTAAAACATTCTTAATAATATGCTGTGTGAGCTGAATATGTCCCTTGATTCATGTAAAAGCCATGAATTGCTTACATTATGACATATACTACAGTAGGGGATAGATTGTCTAAACATCTGATGACGTAGCCGTATTCATTAATGTTTTCGTAAGTTTGCGAAACCTCCTAATAACAATAGCAATAATAACAACAATAAAAATAATAATCACATTATCAGTAACAATATCAATACTAAGAAATAATAAAAACTACAACATTATGGAATAATTTAGCAATAACAATATCAATAACATTATTAAATATAGTACTTCCATAGTGAGTCCAAACTGTTTGTTCTAATGACCAGGAAATAATGTAGAGTACTTTGAGGCCTTGTCACTATATATGATCAATGAGGTATTATATACGACTATTCTACCTTTTTTATTAAACTGATATCATTATTAAGTATTATTAAGATTATTTTCAGTGGCAGATCCAAGAATTTAAAAAAGAGGTGGCTTGAGATGGCCAGAAATGGAACTCTCAAACTTAAATTTGAATCAAACTTTCATTTTTCCTCCATTTTGTTTTTTTAATTTCAAAATTTAGAATGGCCCCTTTGAATCTGTGTCTGATTGTTCATCTGATTTATTATTCGTGAAGCGACATCTCAGACAGTCGTTTAAATAAATTTTACCATTTCCAACATGCACTAAACAATTATTGGAAGAAAACTCAAAACCAGAAATATATTATGACGTTAGTTGATGAATAAGCCACAACGTGGTCTTTCAAATTTGTCATGCCTTGAATTTGACAGGCATTCTGAGATATTTGCACCATACAGGTTTAAACATTTCACACCAAAACATATTGACAGAGAAGTAAAAGTAAATACAAGCTAATTTCTGCCAGATGTATAAAAATGTCATTCAGAAAGTGGGAGGAGCTTCCAATAATAATGTTGCCTAGTAACAAAACTTGAACGTTTATATTGTTGGTCAATTTAGGTCACATGGCATTTACTGTTGCTATAGTCAGTTATATCAGCACTGAGGGGTTGGAATGGCAGTTACACAAGAGGTTGGAGTAAGAATCTATAATAAGACATTGCAGCTGACATCATATAGATAATGTACTTAATTGCAGTAAAACAATAATAACAAAATTTAGGTCAATTGACGTTGCGTCAAATTTGTTAACTCAGTATTGATTGGAAATACAATCTCCAGGATTTCAGTAAATTTGTTCAGTCTGGTCCTTCATTAGTTTGTAACTACTGTAGCCTGGAGCAAGACACATAACTGGTGAGCGTACACAATGCAGGTATCCTATAATCACAATATTCATCCATCAATCAAGCAATAATATTGTACTAATAATTAGTATTCCCTTAAGATTAGCTCAGTCTCATCTTGTTTCATCATTATTTATGTTTATGGAGATATAAATCTATGTTCATATACACAGAAAATATTCCAACTAAACATAGCCTGCTTTCTATCTCTATAATCAAAGTGGGATATAGGTTATGAAATATATCATATAAGCAATTAGCAAATCAGAATTAGGATCTTTTCATTTATAACAATCGTATATTCATCAGACAGTGAATGTTAAATTCTCTTACTGCTTGAAAGACCATCCAATTAAGATTCACTTTTGATTCTGAACAGTTCACAATTCCCCTAGATACCCACAAGGGTCCTGTTATTTGAGCACCCTGGGAACTAGGTATTCCCGACAACCCTGCCGATAAAAGGGTAAGTGGGTGTGGTCAGGTTTCACTAAAAATCTCTCGAAAGTGATCTGGGGGCGAAATTCCCCGGAAATTATGACAATTTAGGGGTTTCAAAGGCTTAATTAATCGATTCTATAGTCTACTAATAAGTAAAAATTACATGCAATTTTTTTTTCTCCCCGATGGGGAGGGGAAAATGCCTCCCCGCCATCGCCCCACCTACCCCCCACAGGTGCTGTTCTTTAATTTGAATGCATAATCACAGGAGCTACACAGGTCTTAATGTAGCTTCCTTTAGTGAATACTTGCATATAAAGAATTCTAGTCGCTGTTATCAGTTGACTGGAATAGTTATATCAGGTCACCAACGAGCAGGTTAACAGCATGACCCCTGGTTGATAAAGCTATAAAATATAGATTACTTTATACATATTGACCTTCAACTATTCAACAGAGCCAGGCACAATTAAAACTACATGATTTCTTTTTGTGAGATTTTCCCCATTTTACTAGACAGTATACAGTAGGTGTATATAACTGTACCTTTAAATGCTTGCATTTAAGCTTCATGTGTAGTAGCAGGCATTGCGATAAGCATTAAATATCAGTATACATCATAGATTTCATTTTCAGACCAATTAACATTTGATTGTATACAAAGTATTATAGTGGTCAGTGGAAATAGGCATAGGCTGTGTTCACACACACGGCGTAAGACTGGCGTGGCTTACGCCAGGCGTAAGCTAGTCCACGGATTAAAATTCCAAAGTGTTCACACAAACGGCGTTCGTTAAACTAGCAGTAATATAGGCCTATGTGGAGTGGAATAGTTTTCTGTTTTAAATAATGTACGGTACGTGTTAACAGTAGTAAAATTAACAGTGCATCATGAAAACTTTTAAATCTGTGAATTGTTCGAATTGAACTTATATGATTATTGTATTTTAAATGAACAATTTTACTTTTGATTTTTCAGCTAGCATTGTTGATTTTGCATGTTTTAATAGACAGTCTAAATGGTTAAAATATCTTACAAAACATAATCAATAAATCATATACATTATAACTAAGTAAAATGAAATAGAAAAGGAACCCCTTTACCATTTCATTTATAGAGAG